>NC_046164.1:77788937-78028937 GCF_011064425.1 Rattus rattus | reverse complement strand
CTCCCCCTAATTGATACTTCCTGCTCTCTTCTCCAGCCCCTCCCCCACCCTCTTCCCTCCCTCCTTTTGTCCCAGACATCTATACTATTTCCTCTTACCAAGTGACCCCCACTGGGGCCTCCTTGTTATTTAGCATCTTTGGACCTGTAGCGTAGTCATGGTCATCCTGTACTTTATGGATAATAGCCACGTGTAAGGGAGTACATACTATGTTTATTCGGCATATCACTACTCTTTATTCATTCCTGCTCCCCTACGCTGTGATAGCTGGCCTGCTGTCAATTTCATGTTCTACTTATTGATCCATGTGCAGATCTTCTTTGGGTCCTAGCATGAGAAGCAATATTTCTTTGTTTTGTAAATGTGATAAAGCTATTAATGATGATTTGGCACTGAAGGTACAGCCTCTGCAAGTTGCAAAAAAAGACACACACACACATACACACACACACACACATACACACACACACACACACACACACACACACACACACACACACATGCAGATTCCTACTTAGATAGAAGTGAGCATTGGCTCCCCTAAAGCTGGAGTTACAGGAGGTTGGGACTGCTCAATGCAGGTGCTGGGAATCCTCAGCTCTTTGCAAGAACAGTACATGTGCTCTTACCTGCTGAGCTGTCTTCTCCAGCCCATTCTTACAAAAGTAATTACGCTTCTGCTCAGTGTAGAACGCTTTCTATTGGGCTCTGCTCAGCACACTGCTCTCAAATTCTGAATATTACCATAGTTATTGAGTTTTCTTTTCTTTTCTTTTTTATTTAAATTATTCTATTTACTTACATTCCAGCTCTTGCCCTCACTTCAGTCCCCCCTCCCATAGTTCCTCATCCCATTCCTCTTCTCCCTTGCCTCTGAGAGAGTACTCACCCCCAAACCTAGCCTCCCCTTTCCCTGGGGCCTCAAGTCTCTCAAGGATTAAGTGCATCTTCTCCCACTGAGGACAGACCAGGTAGACCTCTGCTACATATGTGCCAGGAACCTCAGACCAGCCTGTGTATGTTCCTAATCAATGGCTCAGTTTCTGGGATCCCCAAAGGGTCTTGATCAGTTGAAACTGTTGGTCTTCCTATGGGGTTGCTCCCCCCTTCAGTTCCTTCAATCACAGGGGTCCCTGACTTCAGTCCAGTGGTTGGGTGTAAATATTTAATTCTGTCCTAGTCAGCTGCTGGTAGGGCTTCTCTGAAGACAGCCATGCCAAGCTCCTGTCAGTAAGCACATCATAGCATACTAGTGTCAGGTCTTGGTGCCCTTCCCCCACCACGATGAGATGGATCCCGAGTTGGGCCCGTCATTGGATCTCCTTTCCCTCAGTCTCTCCTCCATTTTTGTCCCTGCAGTTTCTTTAGACAGGAACAATTCTGGGTCAGGAAGTTTGGCTGTGGGTTAGTAACCCTGTCCCTCCACTGAGGCCCTGTCTATCTATTGGCAGTGGACTCTTTCCAAGTTCCCTTTTCCCGGTGTTGGGCATTTTGCCTAAGGTCACCCCCAATGAATCCTGTGAGTGTCTCTTGTACTCTCTAGAGGGCCCTCCACTCCCGCTGCCCAAGGCTGCTTATTTCCATTTATTTTCTTGGTCTCCAGTCCCCTTGCCCCTCCATATCTGATCCTTTCCCTCCTCCTCCTTCACCTTCCCCCTCCCACCCAGATTCCTCCCTCCCTCTGCCTCCCATGATTATTTCCTTCCCTCTTCTAAGTGGGATTGAAAGCTCTTCGCTTGGGTATTTCTGTTTGTTATATTTCTTATAGTCTGTATGTTGTATCCTAGGTATTCTGTACTTTTTGGCTAATATTCACTTATCAGTGAGTACATACCATTCATGTACTTTCGGATCACTCAGGATGATATTCTCTAGTTCATCCATTTGCCTACAAAATGCATGATGAGTCTTCCTATACATGGAATTTTTTTCTCTGAAAAGTCTCTCCCTCTTTGTATGTATTATTCTGTCACCTACTGCTCTCTGGGACAACAAAGGCTGTATTAATTCCTAAGGAACAGCATATAGTGGACTCTGAGCACTTTGTTTTATTTGTTTGGCTCTGGTTTTCCATCCTATGAAATGCCTTTGGTCATTTCATAAGCATTTACTGTGCATGTGCAGAGTGAATTGGGATGACCTTCAGGGGCAAAGAAGACAGAATAGGGTGAGCTTGGAAAAGACACAGCACAAGAGCTGTGGGCAATCACAGATGGAGCCACTCCTGATGGCTCAGTGGTTAAGAGGTTAAGAGCACCAACTGTTCTTCCAGAGGACCTGAGTTCAATTCCCAGCAAACACATGATGACTCCCAACCATCTGTAATGGGATCTGGTGTGTCTGAAGACAGCTACAGTGTACTTGTATACATAAAATAAATAAATCTTTAAAAGCTAGCCTAAAGGTTTCATAATGGATCTTTAGGCAGCTGCCAATCAGCTAGGACACTTGTTTCCTGGAGATACAAGTTCCCTGCCTTCATGGGACACCTGAGTCTTGGCTATTTTTCTACAAGCTAGGCCCAGCTGCTTCCCATGATAACTAACAGTGGCCAGCCTACAGACAAGGAAGAAGAGGAAAAGGTTGGAGGGACTATGCAGTTGACCATGAAACTGACACCAATCCCAAAGAGGAAGAGCAGGTTCTACCACTTAATGAAAAAAATTTTTTAAAGATTTATTTGTTTCATGTATGTGGGCACTCTGTCTTCAGACACACCAGAAGAGGGCATCGGATCTCATTACAGATGGTTGTGAGCCACCATGTGGTTGCTGGGAATTGAACTCAGGACCTCTGGAAGAGCAGTCAGTGCTCTTAACCACTGAACCATCTCTCCAGCCCTTAATGAAAAATTTAAAGCCATAGTGACATTATAAACACTTCAAGAAACAGCCAGGGTTAGGGGCCATTTTTAAGTCTATTGTTATCCTTTGATATATAGCATTGGATGTTTATTTAAGCCAGAGTAAATATCAAATACACACATGAATTAATCTAGCTGTTCTGAGATTAGATATATATATATTTACATATATGTATATGTGTGCATATATAGTTAATAACTTCTGATGCACAGATAGGCTACCTCATTTTCAAGGTCTGGTGGAAACCACGAACACCGAGTGTTAAAAATTATTAAGAATTTCCAGACAGCAGAACATCAAGCTACATCGGGGCATGCTGATGTGGGACTCTGTGTGTTGTATGCCCATGAAATGCCCCTGTTGTTGCAAGGAATTGTATTCTAATCTCACTTACAGTATCAGTTCACAGACTAGTCATCCCATTATGACTGCACTGGAGGTGCTTAACTCCCGTGTCTGTAAAAAAAAAAAAAAAACATCAGACTGGAGAGATGGCTCAGTGGTTAAGAGCACTGACTCTTCTTCCAGAGGACCTGAGTTCAAATCCCAACAACCACATGGTGACTCACAACCATCTGTAATGAGAACTGATGCCCTCTTCTGGTGTGTGTGAAAATAGCTACAGTGCACTCATATAAATAAAATAAATAAATCTTTAAAAAAACAAACAAACAAACAAACAAACCATCATTTGTCCATTTCATCTTCTTTTCCAGAAGGAGTCTATAAGCTCAAGGTTGTGGTCTCTGACTATCATGGAGCTGATGAGGAACTGGGGCCCTATTATATGGACATTGGCCATGGGAATGTGTCTGTGTTCATGAATTCCAGCTCCATCCACGATAGCGAAGCTCTTGCCTTTGCTAACTCCCTCCCACAGCAGGAAGGTAAGACCTGTGCACGGGAGCTGAGCACTCAGATCTCTGCTGCACACAGAGCCAGACTCCTCTAATTGCCCAAGTTTCAGCCACCGTATGTAATACATTGCCATCACTCATTTTTACCTCACATAGAAAACAGTTACTGTGGGATATTGTGTGTCTGCGGAGATGAGGCAGAATCCCACACAGATCCAATCTTAGAGAACGTGTAATCAATAAAGATATCTGGATACGTGTCTTAAAAATGGCAGACAGGACCTACAAGTCCTAAAGAGGAGCATAGCCCTGGGGCTGGGAGGTCCCCTAGAGAGGACACTATACATCACCATGGGACAGGTACTAGTCCAGGCAGGAATTGATGCATACAGTGAGTTGTGAGGAGTGGTATGAGGCTATTCTGGCAGATGGCACAGCCATAGCCAAAGGTATGTAATGCTGGGGGCTCCCAGTGTGTAAGGAGCTCTCTAAGTCATGCCTCTTCACCCTCACCCCACAACTAACTGTAGCAATCCTTTCCCCTCCTGCCAACTTGGGGGAGGAGATCAAAAACTCACAGTCCAGAAGGAGTCAGAAGAGGGGCAGTGATTAAGGTTCTGAAGGAAACAGTTGGGACACATTCTTACAGAGCTGGAATGGATCAGTACAACCCCAAAGTGTTCAGCTCCAGGAGGTGATAAATGCAGGCTTACTTTCTCCAGAAACAAGAGAAAGGAAACCCAATGGGAGAAGCATCCCAAAAACTCATTCTTGAGAATCGACTCTACTTATACCAAACATGAACTGTATTTCCCTACAGTCTTCCAGGGGGGAGACTCCCCATCTAAGCATTACATAGCACAGAAGAGGGTTGTTAAGCCTGCTAAGCAGTGCAGGATAATTAGACAGTTGACCATTCATATTGACGTCTTGTGAAAACTTTGAGTAAAGTGGGTAAGCACTGGCCATGTGGGTTAAAACTGGATGGTCTGAGTCTTAATCCTGTGCCAAAGACCTATCATTGGACATCCTTGTATAATCCATGTTCTTTCCTCACATGTAACACCAGATTGTGGTGAAGGCCAAGTTTTAGTTATTGTTAATGAGAAGACCTCACTTTTATTCTATTTGTGGGGCACATTTTAAAATAATCTGTATCGCATCTATTTTATTTACGCTTATAAATATTTTCTCTTTATGAAGAGAAAATTCATAGAGAAAAACACAACAGTAATGTAAAGGCCCACATCCTCTTTTTCTTCTGAAACCACAGTTTCCCCTACCTCCACTCCTCCCAGCCCCCCATCCACGTCTCCTCCATTTCCCTTCTAAAAAGAGCAGGCATCCCACAACATAAGATAGAATGAGACTAGGCACAAACCCTTGTATCAAGGCTGGTTCAACCAACCCAGTAGGAGGAAAAGGGTCCCAAGAGCAAACAATGAAAGAGTCAGAGACATCCCCAGTCCCACTGTTATGAGTCCTATAAAAATACCAAGCTAACAATCGTAAGATATATGCAGAGAGCACCTAACACAGACACATGCAGGCTTCGTGACTGCCACTTTAGTCTTTGTGAGCCCCTGTAAGCTTAGTTGATGGATGTGGGCCATGTTCTCCTGGTGTCCTTGGCTCCTCTGGCTTCTACAGTTCTTCCTCTCCCTCTACCATGAGATTCTCTGAGCTCTGGGAGAGGAACCTGATAGAGATCTCCAATTTGGAAAAGTCCATCTCCTTTTTAATATCCAAAATGAGTTGATTCAAACCTGTTTAGACATCATAATTCTAATTGAATACACATTCAATCTTTGGTATTTGTCTTCTAATATATATATTATTAATATAATATAATATTATTAATATAATATATATGTTTATGTGTACACTCATGTACATAGAATACTGCATTACATTTTAGAGGATTTAGATGAATGAGGCTTATTGTTGATCCCAATAAGAATCTATATAATGTGGAAATTGTTTAATACTCACGCATAGGAAAATATGTTTAACATATAGCCAGCTTGCAAAGGAACTAACATACTGCAAAGGAAGTAATGAATTTATTACTGTGTAGAGAATTCTCAGAAGAGAAAGAAATCATTTAAAGGAAAATCCTGTGCCGTAATTCATGTTTGCCCCCTACACCAAATGTATGCTCTAGATTTCAGAATTCAAGGAGATAAAAGTTGACAATGAGGAATATCGGTGTGTGTGTGTGTGTGTGTGTGTGTGTGTGTGTGTGTGTGTATGCACGTGCGTGTATGTGCGTGTGCACTGGCACATGCATGCATGTGTGTATCCTTAAAGCAAGTGGATTAAAATTGCTCCCATGTCTTCTCTTGTCTCAGGCACAGTCGTGGTGCATTGTTTCTCATCCGTTTCTTCATACTATGTGTCCTTTATGTCTCAGACCCGAGTGGGCAGCAGCCAGGCCTGGCGTGGTGTGACTGTTCGGTATACGATGCAATGTGCGTCTGCTTTAATTCTAGATGTAGTTCTCCCTCAGTGGTCGATTGCTGAGGCCTCTGCTGTCAGCTCAGCCTAAGAGCCAGCCCACTGGCCCTTCAGCACTCTTGTGCATCTGCAGTTTCTTCTGGGACTTTCCTAGAAACCATAGGCTCCAAGGCTCCCACCAGAGTCTGGGAGATGGGGACTCCCATAAAGTCATCTGTTATCCCCACCTGACCCCACCTTCATCCCATGCTTTCCAAGCACAGAGCTGGCCTTGTTGCCTTGTGAGCCATTATTGATGACCCTTGGACTTGGGCTGTACCTTCTGTTTGGGCCCTGCAGACTCCCCCTGCCCTGGGGCTTTGGTCTACACTCATAGGCTCATTCATTCTCACCGTCATGCCTTGGTTATGTGGCAGTGGTGGTGGTGGTGGTGGGGTCCTCTGAGTGGCTTCCAGCCCTTTATGCTGATGGCCCTCTCTCTCCATCTCCTCGTCACAGCCGTGTCTGTCTACACCAATGGAACTGTGTTCGCTGCAGACACAAACATCACATTTGTGGCAGTTACCGAGGAAACTGTACCTCTGGAGTTCACTTGGTATTTTGGAGAAAACCCACCAGTGACAACAACTTCCAGAAGCATTAGAAGAAGGCTGAGCATCCCACAATGGTCTGTCAATACGGTCTTCGGTACTGATGCAGGATAAAGATTACCCTGGCACTATCACCATATTTTTAATGGTGTTTACATTATGTCCAGCCCCTAAGCCCTTTCGTGAATTGACCTTAGCCATAAGATGTAAAAGAAGACGGGCTCACCTCCCCGCAGCTTGCACTAACAGGGTGATCCCAGATTCAAAGTTCTCCTGAGCCCTCAGTTTAACCCAGAATATGTTTCCTATAAAGAAGTGTTCACTTCATTTAGAGATGTGAACTAAATAATGAGAAAGGGAATATGAGATGAATTTCCTCCACTTCAGATTTGATGCTGTCTAGTTGGATAATACACACAACTCCAGCTCCTAGCTACGTCTGTCTGCTGAAGTGATTCTCTCCAGCCTTGTGTTCTCATCTTACCATGCACCCCATACTCAGGTACCGTGTGACGGTCAAGGCCACCAGCAGGATGGGCAGTGTGGTCTCCAAGCCCCACCTCATCAGGGTACAGAAGAGAATCCTGGCCAATCGGCTTGTGTCCACTGCCTCAGCCCTGGTAAATGCCAATGTGTCCTTCGAGTGCAGGCTCAATTTTGGCACCGATGTATCCTACCTTTGGAACTTTGGAGATGGCTCCATTGAGTTGGGCAGCAGCTCCTCTGGCCATGTCTACGACAGGTGAGCAATAAAGGACAGGTGACAGCTGATTGCAGGTATACACGTGGTAGCTGCCTTCGGAAGGCTCGATACTTTATACCCCACAGTCAGTCTTGCAAGTGATGCAGATGACAGGTGTTGACTGGAAGGAAGGCACGCCAGGCTAGGGCTGTGGGGGAGCCTGAGGGTCCAGGGAAAGTAGGTAAATAGAGGCCTTCAGTCAAGGAATTCTGTCAGCAAAGAAGGTATAGAGTGCAGAATGCACGGCCCACGTATATAGCTTTATGGACTTCAGAACGATACTTGCATATGACCAGAAAGGAAACCTCCAACAGGAGATTCCAAGAGGGAAAGTGGGGAGGGGGAACCACAGTAGACCCAAAGAAGGGCACCAGTGGCAGAGACTTGTGGTAGCAGTCGGGTATGTTTGGGAGAGGGAGAGGAGGTAGACAGGTGGGTAGATGAAACTGTAAGGCTTCAAGGACACATTATAATGAGTCTCTGCATCCAAAGGTTTGTTCAATTCAACCCACGCTTTACCTGGAACAAGGCATTATGAAGATAGTTGTGTGTCATTTTACAACCAGGGGTTCTTTGACACAGCGTGATTTGTTGACTCAGTTAGTATGCAAACGTCACTTAGATGCCTTGGACCAGTTACTCACATGGTACCTGATGTAGTCAAGAGAGAATGTAAATATTAGATATGGAAAGCCACTGCCAGCTAATGTTGTTTTGTAGAATACATTTCTTCTTGTGAGTAGGTGTACTTTCTCTGAAAAATATAGTTCATAAATAAATAAGCCAGCAATGTAGCCATTTTTATCATCCATGTACTGCCTGTCATTGCTTGTTCTAGCCACATGGTAGTTGAGGTCACCACAGCATCACCACAAGCACAAAAGAAATGACTTTCTGTTTCTAACAGCTATTGTGGTGGTTTGAATATGCTTGGCCCAAATAGTGGCACTATTTGGAAGTGTGGCTTTGTTGAAGTAGATTTGTCCTTGTTGGAGGAAGTGCGTCGCTGTGTGTGTGGGCTTTTAAAGATCTTCCTCCTAGCTGCCTGGGTGCCAGTTTGCTCTAGGTTTCCTTTATATGAAGATGTAGAACTCTCAGCTCCTCCTTGGAGCACCAAGCCTGCCTAGATGCTGCCATGCCTTGATGATAATGAACTGAATTTCTGAAACCCCTAGAGCCAGGCTTCCACAATTCAGATCACCCTCAGCAGCAAAGTCTTCCATATTCCTACTAGGATGACCCATTAAGCCCCACTTAAAGCATTCCACTGCTTTCCAAATCCAAAGTCCCCAAATCCACATTCTTCTAAACAAAAGCAATCAGGCCTATCATAGCAGTACCCCAGTCCCTGGTACCAACTTCTATCTTAGTTAGGTTTTTACTACTGTGAGTAGACACCATGACCAAGGCAACTCTTTTAAGCGACAATTGAGGCTGGCTTACAGTTCAGAGGCTCAGTCCATTATCATCCAGACAGGAGCATGGCAGCATCTAGACAGGCATGGTGTTGGAGGCTCTGAGAGTTCTACATCTTCATACAAAGGAAACCTGGAGCAGACTGACTTCTAGGCAGCTGAGAAGACGGTCTCTCAAAGCCCACCCACAGAGTGACACTCTTCCTTCAACAAGACCACACCTACTCTACCAAAGCCACATCTCCAAATAGTGCCACTCACTGGGCCAAGCATATTCAAACCACCACAGCTATAGTATCACTAAGAAATACAAAACACCCTGCCTTATTATAATCCTAGGAACCCTTGCCAGGTCATGCAATACTTGATTGACTACGGCATTGTTATCCAGAACCTAGCTAGATTGGAAAGGTAAGTTATATCTGACTGTCTTTGTCCAAAATCATTGTCTTCAATGCAAAACCACAAGTGCAAATGATACTCCAGGTTGCGAGTGTGGAAACTGCAGAGAAGCAGGCCAGTTGTTCCTAGCTGAGGCTCTGGCTAGGGGATATCCTAGTCTTAAGTGGATCAAGTCCTTCCAGTTGAGTGTCTAGTCTTCATAGCTGCTAGAGATAAGCATGGCCAAGGTCAAGCCTTGGACTAGCATGGAGCTGAGGCAGAGGAATGTTCAAGTGTGCAGAAGAGTGTTAGTTACTGATCTGTCGCTGTGATAAAGCACCATAATCAAAAGCAACTCCAGGAACAGTGTACTTGGCTGAGGGCTCCTGAAGTTATAAAGAAGGCTTGAGGGCCGACATACAGCAACCTCAATGTCTCCATTTCTCTGCTTTCCGTCCTTCCAGGGAGGGAGAGTTTACAATTGAAGTCCTTGCCTTCAATAACATCAGCTCTGCCACCCTGAGAAAACAGATTTTCATTGTGCAGGAGCCTTGCCAACCACCCCCGGTGAAGAACATGGGGCCTGCGAAGGTGCAGGTAGGGCTGGGCTTGAGGAGCCATCCCCCTGCCTCGCTCCTCTAGGATGCTTCCAAGTCGCTGAGCTTGCTAGGGAATGAAGGAGGCTTTGCTGGGTTTGTCCTGCTGCACTTGGGACAAAAGAGTCCCTGTGAGGGCTTTGGAGCAGGGGAAGCCTGCACTGGGAGGGAAGCCTGGCGTCTGATGGGTGAATAAGTCTTTTATTTGCCTATATGACTCTTGACGATCAGCTCAGCTTGCTCTGAGTAGCTTTCTTTTTTATTTTGTTACACACAGAACGATAGCATTTTCAGTAAAAAGAAAAATTTGACACCAAAATGAAAAGAAATGACCAATTATATGCTGAGTACTAACGACAGAGTAGGAAAAATAAGGCTGCCTTTTATTTCTTCTACTCCTTTGAGGGCTTCGGTTTCAGGCAGTTTTACTTTCAGGTCAAAGGTGTCCAGCCCGACACTTGGGAAGGAAAACTCAAAGCTGAGCATTTGCCAAAATGCTGTCTCTAATGGATCGGCTACCGGCCCGTGCATCTCAGGTCCCAGCAGCCCCAGAGTGCAATGGGTTTCAAAGAGGGTGTGGGATTGCCCTGGGCAGGCCTTCCAAGTGTCCATGTCCCTGGGGGCAAGAGTTCTGAGCTCTTGAGGGCAGCATTCCATGTTGCTGGACATGCCCATGCTCTCTGTGTGAGGGATGGACCAAAACTCCAGGGATTCAGGGAAAGCCAACAGCTTGCAAGGCTCTGACTGGAAGGCTTGCTCTGATGGGAAGCTGATGCTGTCCCTTTGATGATTTTGTTTTGTTATAAGGAATATTTTCTTAAAGTTCTTATCATATTCCATTTCATTTACTTTATTTTATTTTGTTTTAGATTGGGTATCACAATGTAGCCCATGTTGTTCTTAAATTCACATTGCTATCTAGGCCATCCCAGAACTCTCAGTTTCTCTGCCTCGGCCTGTCACATGCTGGAATTTCAGGCTCCCACTCCCACGCCGGATCTGTTGTCTATTTGTTTTAATTTATACTTCCTTTCCATGAGTACATAGAAGCAAATAGTGTATAAATAAAAGAGCTTAATTTTTAATTTGTATAGCATTTTGATTTGACCTTTCTTGTAAGATAAGGAGAACAATATTTTTTTATATTTTCTGTGTTTTCTAAGAGTATAAAAATGGAATTGTGTGAAATCCTGACAGCAGGAGATACATTTATTTTTAAAAAATTTTTTTCTATTGACTTAAAAATGGATTTCTCTCTATTGTTTTAAAATTATGCGGGGCCACGTGCATGAGTGCAGGTGCTTGCACAGGCCAGCAGAGGGCACCAGGTACCTTGGGATTGGAGTTCCAGGAGTCTGTGCCACCCTGGGAAGAAGACTTAGTCCCTCACTCCCAACCCCACCCCCACCCCCACCCCCTTTTTTGACTACATGATTTTTAACAGTGGCATATGTTGGGTCATATGTACAAATCCTACATCATTTCCCAGGTTCCTCAGTACTGAACTTTGATTGGTCCTAATTTTCTGTTGCTACAAATAGCATGTGGCACTCCGTGCACATATGTTTAACATGCAATGCTCTGTCCACACATCTTTCTCCATATCCTTGGTGTCTCCGTGTCACAGAACTGAATGACAGATCGCCTTTCCTGGAAACTTCACTTTGGTCTGCCAAGTTCTACGGCGCACCCATTCAGAGCCAACTCTCACTCTAATGGAAAGTTTATAGTTTAATTCGTATTATCATTTTGAGGGGTGTGTGTGTGTGTGTGTGTGTGTTGTCTGAAACTTGAGAATATTGCAAATTTCCATTAACTATTAGTCCAGTGACTCTGTCACAAGTCCTATAATGAATCATGTTGAGAGTAGAAACAATGAAAAGAATTGAACAGTAATTTAAATGGCACCACCTACAGACTACAAAAGGTAACTTTCCTGGTTACAAGACTATAAATTTTCTCCTTCTGTTTTTCTAACTGTTCTAGTCTTTATGTCATTTGTGTTTTCTTTATGATAAACTGTATTTCAACTAAAATTTAAGATTAAATGCCCTAGTCAGTAGGAGGAAGGCAACTACTATCTTCTTTTATCTTTAAATATATTTTATTAATTTTTGATACATTTTGACCATATTCTTTCTCCTCCCTCCCCTCCTTCCAGATCCTCTCCACCTCCCTATCCACGCAACTTCCTCTCCTAAGCAAAAATAAGAGAAACAGCGAAACTCAAAACAGACAGACTGAAAAAAAAGAGAAAGACAAAACAAAACAAAACAAAAACCCCACACACCGACAAAAAATATGGAGTCTGTTTCGTGTTGGCCAAGTACTCCTGAGCATGGGGCTTTCCCTGGAGTGTCATGTTATAAGGACACAAGGGGGAACAAAATGGGAGGATTAAATGGGGGAGGAGGACAGCGGGAAGGCTAGGTAAACTAACACTAAGGGTGCTAAATTCTTAACTTCTCCAGTTTTCATTCTAATTAAACAGAACAGCCTCCAGGGGGCGCCCTTGCTCCTAGCATCAGCCCCAGAACTGGAAGGGTCCCTGGCTGGCAGCAAGGTTGGCAAACCCAGAACGCTTTTCCATATTCAGGGACTAATACCAAAGTCAGGCCAGGGATGCTGAGGGGAGGATTATAGCTGCTGTCCCAGAGGATGGGGAAAAGGGCAGAGAGTGTTTGGGAAGAACACAGCTGTGAGTTTCATAATAAATATGCAAACAAATAGCAAACAATTAAAAGGCATTGTAATGTAGTCAAATCTAGTAACCTTTTCCTCAGACGTTTTTCCATTAGCTTCATGCCTGAAAGGAAAAGTAAGTATTTACATTTACATACTCATAGCAGGGGAAACAAATTATATCTGGTTAATTTTTGTCTGTAAAATAAATGTAGTGGTGCTACCTAAAGTCCAGCCCCAGGTCTCACCCTGCAGTTATGCAAACAAATGGTCGGTGCTTTACACTTTCTAACAGCCTGCTGTACCATCAGGGTTGGCGGACATTCACTGACAATGACCCGTCTTGTCAATTCCCAGATATGGAGGTCTCAGCCCCTGAGACTAGGCGTGACGTTTGAAGCTGCCATCATCTGTAACATTTCCCAAGGACTCTCCTACACCTGGAGCTTTGTGGGTGCTGAGGCGACTGCTGTCACCCTCCCTGCTGCTGTCAACACCCACAGACAGACCATCGTGCTCCCAAGCTACACGCTGGAGTGTGGGAACTACACTGCCGTCGCCAAGGTCGGCTCATCCCCCATTCCCCAAGCCCTGACAAGCCAACCAGCCCTTGCCACCAGCCCTAGGGAAAACCTCTTCTTGCACACACGCAAACACACACACACACACACACACACACACACACACACACACACACACACACACACACACTCTTTTAATTTCCCAGAGAATGTATGTTCTCATTTTGGCCGTGTAATCAGTGAAAAGCATTTCCCCCTTTTAAAAGACACTTTGTTGAATAAACCCTGTGCTGATGGAGGGATAGAAGGACATGGATGCTGTCATTTCAGGAAGAAACTGGAAAATGTCCCCCAGAGGCCATGAGAGAAGGACCCACCAGGACCCTCAGCCAGTGCTATGCTTAGGGCTGGAAAAATGTTGTCGATCACGCGGGCTAGAAAAGGGAATTCACTGCGTTGGGTGGCTTCATGGCAGGTCCTGAACAGTTTGCTCACTGGTGTGGAAACTGAGGTAGCAGGGTAGCCTTGTGTAGTGACCCGCACTAGGAACATGGTCCTGGGTCAGTCTGCAGTGAAGTCAGAAGACCCGGATGAGGAAACGGTCTTTGAGACCCAAATGTTGGCGAGGGGGATGGGTGTTTTCACTATTGGGGGGTACCTGAGGATGAGTCTTAGCCCAGGCCTCAGGAAGCTCATCGGAAGGTGCCCAAACACCCAACCTGTCCCTCAAAGAACTGTGGCTACTGGGCCCTGTCGGGCAACGTGAACAGAGGCTGACACCGAATGATCTCACTGCTCCTCCGCTGATCTCTGTAAGAACCAGACACTTTGTCCGTGTGTGACAGACAGAAGGCCACAGTGTGTGCTTTGAGGAGCACCGTGTTAGTTGCAGGTAGTAGGAAAATCCTGCTTCTAAGATATTTCTCTTCGGAAAGATTGAGAGGTAGCAGATTTTATTTTCATAGGAGCAGAGTCCTAGGTTTAGGTCACCCTGATCCTGTCATAGTCTAAAGCAGCAGATTTCGACCTGTAATTGCAGCGCCTTGTGGGGTGGAGCTTGAAATACCCTTTTACAGAGGTTGCCTAAGACCATCAGAAACACATACACATTTACATTATGATTCAGTAACAGAATGACAGTTTTGAAGTAGCAACAAAAATAATTTTACAGTTGGGAGTCATGACAACATGAGGTACCAACCTTTGCAAAATTAGGAAGGTAGAGAAACACGGGTCTAGGGGACGCTCCCAGGTCACTGTGGGAATGGCTTTCATCAGCCCTCATGCCTTGGTGCCCTGGTAGAAGCACGAGAAGGTGGAGAGTGTTCCTAGACAGTGCCTGTTCATCCTCTCAGACAAGCCTCATGCTGAGGTTAACCTGGCTTTGCAGATGGCCGAGTACTGATGTTGCTTTTAGAAGACACCACCATTATGTTGGACTCTTCATTACCAGCAGGTCAGAAGGAAAGGAATGGACAGTGGGTCCAAGAGCTCCCCCTTCTGCACACTTCAGGAGACTCTGGGTCTGGCATTATAGGCAAAGAGATGGAGTGAAATCCTAAAAGGAAAAGCCCAGGCTCTCATAAGTCAGCTGGAAGGGTGAGCATCACAGCTAGGGCCAAGTCCATCCTTTACCTCTGTCTGGTGGCGCATTTGATTCTTCTAGAAGGGGCCCTGTATGTGTCTAGGCCGTGGAGACCTCTCATGGAGTGGTTTTTTCCGACAGCTCTCATTGGCATGTTATACTTGGGCATTAGACCTCGGGTTCCTGCATTAGTTACTTTTCTCCTTTAGTACATGACAAAAGTGACTTAGCGAGGGCTGACTGGGTTCCTATAGTTCATCTTGGTGGGGAGGCATGTGACAGGAGTGTTGAGGTGGCTGGTCATTCTGCATCCTTACTTGGGATGAGAGACAGCAAAGCTCACCTTGCCTTCTCCTTTATGCCTATCTAGGATCCCGGTCTATGTCCCATCCACATTTTTCAAAGACCATTATGAGTTTTACTCCATCGCCTCTGCTCCCCAACATCCACTGTATCCTCAATTGTACAGAAAGGGGACCTCCTGGCCCCATTGCCACCCGCTGTCTTTCCTGATAGATGTAATAAGGTAAAGGGAGCCAGCAAATGCCAAGACCGTGGAGAAACCCACTGTTTACAGGAGAGGTTTGAAAGCTGTCAGCCAAGTGTCAACAGGGAGCATGGGTACTTAAATACCTTGTCTTGCTTTACCTCCTATTGCTGTGATAGACACTGTGGTCAAGATCCATGTGGGGAGGAAAGGGTTTATTTGATGTACATATCCTGAGTCACAGTCTACGGAAGGACGCTAAGACAGGAACTAAGATAGGAACTCAACGCAGAAACCTGGGGCAACAACTGAAGCAGAGATCATGGAGGAATGCTGTTTGCCAGCTTGCTCTTCTTGCCTCACCCCGTTTGTTTTCTTACGTAACCCAGGACCCCCTGCCTAGGGATGGTACTGCCCACGGTAGCCTAGCCCCTTCCACACCAATCACCAACCAAGAAAATGCTCCACCAGTATGCCTACAGGAAAGTCTCATAGGGGCGTTTCCTCAGTTGAGATTCCCTCTTCACTAATGACTCTAGCTTGTGTCAACTGGACAAAATACTGACCAACACACACCTAGATAACGGGACATTTGGGTAGACTTACCTATTACTAGATTCTTTCCTCCAGCCACATCCTCAGATGAACGCTGTAAGTGGCTATGGAGAGCTGAGGGCCAGTGTGACATATAGATCCAGGAAGCATCTGCTTGTTCTCATGTGACAGCCCCTTGTCTTTTGTCTCTCAGGTTCAGATCAAGGGAAGCATGGTGTATAGCAACTACTGTGTCGGTGTAGAAGTTCGAGCCAGGGCACCTGTCAGCGTGATCTCTGAAGGCACACACATCTTCATCTCCAAGGCTACCTCAACCTCCATCATCCTGAGCGGGTCCCAGTCCTATGACCCTGACAACCCAGGGGCTGCTCTCAGGTGAGAACATAGAACTATGAGACTCTCTGGCTCCTACCTCTTCAAACCCTGGCTCAGGAATATTAGGCGAGTTAGTCTGGGAATGCTGCCAAAATAGTTTGAGACATTTATGTGTACCCGCTTTCTTCAGCTGAACTGCTTTATTCATTATCCAAGTGTAAGCCAATATAGGAAAGGAGTCTGAGTAGTTTTTTTTTTTTTAAGGTGCTGCTTAAACTGTGATCTTGGAATGTGCGTTGTAAATGCTACCCTTTCATTAGGACTCCTTAGTCAGATGCCAGTGTGGGGGGCAGGCAGAGAAATGCCTGTTAGTGAGGCTCAGCTCTGCGGTCACAGGCTCTGGCCCAGACAGCCCGACCTGGCAGGCCTTTCCCAGCCTCCTCTGTGATCCTCTACCTCCCAGCATGCATCCTCCTGTCAGGCAGCTCTCCCCATAGCCCCAGAGCCCTGTTGTACACCATCTGCTCTGTGCTGTCCATCACCTTGGTGCTCCTTTCCCGTGCCTCAAATCACCCAGCCACAAACTCCACCTCCTCCCACTGGCCTTCCCCACCTCCGTCCAGGAAACAAGTATTTTGTTTAATTGAAAACCAATTTTTATACAATGTGTTCTGATCATGGTTTCCCCTCCCTCGTAACATCCCAAATCCTCTCCACCTCCCCACTCACCCAACTCTAAGCTTTCTCAGTCTCCCTCTTTCTAGAAAACAAACAGGCTGTTAAACAGGAAACGTTTATTGAATAATGAAGAAAGAAAGAAAGAAAGAAAGAAAGAAAGAAAGAAAGAAAGAAAGAAAGAAAGAAAGAAAGGAAGGAAGGAAGAAAGAAAGAAAGGAAGGAAGAAAGAAAGGAAGGAAGAAAGAAAGGCACAAGAAACACACACACACACACAAATAAAATCTGTAAAAACACAAAATCAGTAATCATCAGTAATCATAGTATACAAGCAGTTAGTTTTTTTAAATGTCCAAACAAAGCAATATACGACCAAATAAATGAATAAATAAATAAATCTCCCTACATACCATGAAGCTTATTTTGTGTTGCCCACCTACAGCTCCTATTAAGTGTGGTTTGTAAATACAGCGAGAGTCCATTGGACAAAATGCAATTTTCCTTTTTGATTATTTCTCAATTGAACATTTCCCAGCTGAGCATTTCTCAAATGGAGACAGCTTCCTGGTTAGGGCCGGGGGCTCATGTCCTCTTCCCCCTCTTAGTTCTGGGACCCTGAGGAAACAATTCTTCCAGTCGCTCAGACCAAAACTTTCCTCAGCGTCTTTGACATCTCTTTCTCTCACACTTCATGGCTGTCAGGAAATCTCATTAGGGTCTCCCTAGACACAGACCCCTCATACTTCTCCTCCATTGCTATGTCCACCCTCAACCACAGCCAGTCCTCTAAGACAGGATGGAGTCTTTCGAGGCAAAGCCAGAAACCCCTACTTCCCTGCTCTGACCTTCTGCACACCCGTTCAGCTCAGAGGGGAAGTCACTGTCCTTAACTGGGTGTAGTTCGCTACACTCACTCCTCACATACACGGCTGGTGTTCACTGTCCTCCAGCACTGACTATAAGTTCAGAAAAGCAGGGCTCTCACTGGATAGATCCCTGTGCCTGCCAACATGGTCTCTATTGATAAAGCAGTAAAGAGGCTGCTTTGCCATTGTGACCCCTCATGTCTGCCACACCCAAATGTGGGAATATGGAACCTGGTGCTTCATTAGTGCGGTGGAGGTGAGAGGTACCTTTTCCCTGATTCTACCTATGTGTATGTTGTAGACACAGCTATCACCGATCAGTACACACACACACACACACACACACACACACATACACGCCTGACAGACAAAGACTGTATCTGTTCCATTTTCACACACAGGACCCACAGCATCTGGAAATGAGAGCTCTGTGTCTGGGCAGTAAGGAATCTTTTGGGTAAATCATAGGACAGCTTCTCTGCATAGCTTGCGAACTACACTGTACACTGAGCTCTCTTGTGCCCAAGGGACGCTGCTCCCCAGCCGAGGTTACCAGGCGGCTGCAGTGCTGCCTCAGGCAACTTCGTGAACAGAAGTTACTAGAATGTAGTGCCTGCAGGCTAGTCACAGAAGTGGGCTTTTAAGGTTCAGGTTTAAGTGGCACTTAGAGAAGCAGGTTGCCATGATGGCTGGCCCAGCTTGCTAGAGCATTTCCATACTGACTCCTGCCCGTCACATGCCTGTTTAAGCATGTCTCCCTCTCTGGATTAAGATCTGCTCATAGCTGGGATGATGCTGTCCTCCCAGGCTACCCTGATGGTGCAACTACCTTAATCTTGTGACTCATGCCATATCTTACAGAAAGACATGGAATGAGAATCATCTCTAGTCTCCTCTTGGCCCCACATTTTACCAGCTCTGAATGAAACAGGGCAGCTCCCCCAAGGCCTCTGGAATGCATTTTCCTCCTAAAATTGGGATAGTGTGGATTTTGGCAGAGTGATTTTGAGGGAGCACTCTGGGGATTGTGGGGCTGTGTTACTTATGAGCAGAGCGGCCCAACATGGACAGGGAGGGGAAGGAGTGACAAAAGCAGCTCCATGGAGAGGGTACATGACACAGAGAGGGAAACGGGATCCTGTGTGGAGTACCGTGGTCTGTGTCCAGTGAATGGGAAGACAGGCCCAGCTCCTGGACCACTGATATCAAAGAATGAGAGGTATGGTCTCTCCCAAACCACATGTGCCTTTAACATCAGTTGTGGTAACCACGCCCCTCAATGGCTTCTTCATTAGGTATCACTGGACTTGCACAGCAGCCAGCTCACCCATATGGCCTTGCTTTGATGACTATACTCTGTACCGAGTGGACACTCAAGCTCCTGCCATTTCCTTCCCAGCAAAATGGCTCAGTGAGTGCTGTGACCAGTTCCTTGTGACACTGACAGTCTCCAGCAGTGGACGGAACTCATCGCAGGCCTTGACGTTCCTCTCTACCCGTCCTGACCTGGCCTTCAGGTACCCTTGCATTCTGGCTTATGGTGGCAACTTTAAAAAAAAAAAATCTGTTCATGGAGCAGTATGAAGTTAGGCCATGTGGGAACCACACCAGTAAGGGAGAGGAAGGTGGTTACCAGGGAGAGGCTAGTGATTTGGATAGCTCTGTGTCTCCTAGGCTAACAGTGACACAACAGCAACTCTGAAGACCAGTGGGTCCCTCCTGTCATAGTACCCATCCCTAAAATGGAAGACCAATGATTGAGGCTGACATCTGAAGGTGGTAATCTGGTTTCTAGAGTTGGGAGCCTTCTAGGGATTACAGGACTGAAGGGATATGCAAGTATGTGACCATGAGTGATTACCGAGGCAAAGAAGTACTATGAGTCAAGCCCATCATCTGGTCATCACTAAGGCTACCAGAGTACTCATGTTATAACCCCATGGACCAAATGTAGGACTTGCGCTGAGCTACCAAGATGGGCAAGGACACGGAAGGTTCTGGAATCCCCTTTCAAAGGGCTAGGCATATATGACTGAGCAGGGGGAGAATTCTAGGGGAAGCAAATTTGTGGATGGCACACATCAGAGAAGTACATAACTGAACATTTACGATCAGTTTGTTTTCTCGGATTTTCCATTTAATATTTCAGACCTTGGTTGACTGTAAGTAACTGAAACTTTAGACAACAACTACTGCATCCATGTCCACATACAAATGCAGAGGTACCCACATGCAGGTGCTAGGCTGTGTGGTTCTTTTTGAGAAAGCTGCAGACCTGCCTGCCATGTCCTTCTTGCCTCCTGCATGTGGTGTTACATGGTGAAGTCATGGCTTGACATGTGCCTGATAGTGGAAGACACAGGGAATCCTGCACACCACTTCAGGAATTTTGTACTTAGCCTTTGAAGGGTCCTCATGTCCTATAGCAAAGGAATTTACATGACAAAACTCATCCTAGTCTCTCACACCACCTGATGATGTCCTAAAGAACCCAGAGTTCATGAAATGCCCTCTGGGAAGCAGCCATGGGCCAGGAAAGATCTTGGAGAAATTTCCAGGAGGTAGCTATGGTGACTCAGAAATGTGTATATAGCACTGTAGGACACAGAGAAGCTCATGACCCAATAACCCTGCTCAATTGAAAGGTTAAGTGGAGCCAGATGGCTATGGCAAAGACAGATGGATTGAGAAGGCCCAGGTGACACTGGTGTGTAGCTATGGAGGCAAGCATGTAGGGGGAAAGGTGAAGAGAGAGCTCAGGAATTGACTGACAGGCTGGACAGCATAGCCAGAGCCAAGGCTGAGTAACAGAGAGACTACAGCTCAGGACTGTTGACATAGAGAAAGTCACAGCTTCGCTGAACTTGGTGAGCAGTGAATGTACTCATCTGATGTGTTTGGTCAGATCACACTGTGGGAAGTCTGGAAGCTTGTCACACAGTCCTCACTCCCCCAACTCAGGGTCTGATGATGCCAACACTGGGTGGTTCAAAACATGGTCGGCCCAAATGGATGCAGCCTGAGGATGCTTGTAGTGTTTTCCTCCAACAGCCAAGTGATTGCCTGTTCCAGGTTCATCCACATCTCATGGGTCAACTTTAGAGACATCTCTGTGAACTGGAACGAAGAAGTGTCTCTCCGAGCTGTGTGTGAAGACTGTGGAGATGTCTCAGACCTCACTTATTCCTGGGACCTCTTCCTGGTCAATGCAACAGAGAAGAATGCAGTGGAAGGTAAGACTGCTACTCTATTTTGCTGATAAGAAAAGCTCATGGTTGTTCTGTGGTTACTGAACCATCGTATCTGACCTGCCCACAGCTGGGAATTCTTTGTACTTCAACCCTCTAGATACTAGGTGATAGGCCAAAAGTGGTTTCTCACATATGTGCTGTAAGAAGGCTCAGGGCAACTGTTCAGAATTATTTGTTTAGAATCCTAGGAAGCTATTGCAAAGGATCTATGGTGAAGCTCACTGTCCAGACAGCTGTGGCCCTTGGAACTTTGCATATGCATTGCAGTTATGATATAGTCCTTGGCTCACAGCTCCTGAAATCCTTGCGATCTTCTATGAGGTCCTGGTTTTACATGCTAAGGATCTGGAAGATGGCTAGCAGCCACTGAGTAGCTTCATGACGAGGCTTGGCGCTCCCAAGCACTGGGGTGTCCATGTAACAAGTTTCTACTAGAGCCCCAGAATGACACAGATCATTGACAGAGGCTGAAGTTCTAGAAAACACTGGCAGCTCAGGCCTCTGCTCACACACCTCACCCTGTGAACCTCTTGACCTCTATAATTTGTCTTTTATATTTGATCAGTGAATTTGTGTCCCTGAGTTATGTGAGCGCCTCTAAGAGGGGATGGTTGGAACCTCTGTTTTAGAGTCAAAGAATCATAAAACCACATGGGCATTTGGAGGTGGGGCAGATGGCACACCAAGTCCTCAGACCGTTATCTGATGCAGTGCCCAAGTAGACAGCATGAGGACTAAATTGGAGGACACCAGCTGACGATGGTGCAGAACGGCTTGCTGCTAGTGGGATGGAACTGCCATACTTTCGGGGATCAAGGAAGTCAGTTGTGTAGTGAGACTAGATCAACCGAGTCTGAGGCAGCTTTGTCTGCACTCTCCCTTCTGACCTGCCTCTCTAGGAGAGATGCTCAGTGAGACCTGGCTCTGTCTTTCAGTCCATAATTCCAAATACGGACTGAAAAAGCTCCTCTCAAAGATTCCCCCTGCTTGGGTGAATGACAATGATCCAATTTGTTACTCCACATGGGAAGCTGAGGCTCACTGAGCACAGAAAAAGTGTTTATCCAAGTCCAATGAAGATGCCGGGCCACAGCATGGAAATGGGACCTGCACTTGCTCAGCATAGGCGTTCTTGAAATGATACCAGAGGGGTCGCTGGTGTTCACAGCCTAGGGCAGAGCTCACATATCACACTGGTTGCTAGAATTTCACTGGTCAATAGGAAAAACACAGAATGTGGAAGGAAGGATGGGAGGATAGAAAGACAGAAGGAAGAAAGGAAGGAAGGAAGGAAGGAAGGAAGGAAGGAAGGAAGGAAGGAAGGAAGGAAGGAAGGAAGGAAGGGTGGGTCTTCACTGGGGTATGTGTTATCTCTCCAGTGTTGGAGAAATCTACCAGGTTAATTAGAATGTCTGGGGGGGTCTGTGGTCTCAGACCTCATGTTGCCTGGGCTGAGGGATATTGTGAACTCATTATTATCTTGTGTTCATCCTTTCTCACACTACTCCACAGAGTAGCGGGATACTGAGGAGTGAGGCTGAGTCTCCCAAGCAATGACCCACATTCCTGTGCTGAGCAACCAGCTCTGCTCAGCCCCAACTGTCTGGCTGCCATGTTTTCTTTAGTCCATTCGAGGCTTCTACAAACCTTTTAAAGTAGATCTTGGAGTACAGCTGCCCCCTGACAGGGGACTGTGTCCATCACAGGAGGTAGTGTTCTGAATTCTGAATTTAAGACCATCCTGAATCAAAGACCAAAGGTTCAGTGAGGACCTGTGGTAGTGACCCTGACAGTGGTTAAGCTTCAAAAGGCTAGTACTGCCTGAGACGAATGTGTCTGAGAGAACTCCGAATAGGGTTCTATCATTCCCTCTTACAGCACCTCACAGAACTCAGGAAAACGAATCCACTAATTCACTGTAAAGACAGAGAACTGCCCTGCTCAAAAGCAAAAGCTGCCTTTAATGGAGTCATTTCTATGTCTATGAATTTTTCTTTTGTCATTACTCTTTTAGCATAATTCCTGGGGATGCCTTTTAGAATTATTTACTGGATCCTTGTTGTCAGGAAGAAATGATGATTAGGAGAAATTCTTTTTAGAATTCAGAGTCATCCAAACGAGGGTTTTATAGGACCTGTTAAGGTGACCCTGTGGTCTGAATGTAGACTGGGGAGAGCAAGTTCCAGGGTCAGAGTTGTGAGGGCCTTCCCCACTTGCACATGTTTAGGTCATATATTGGCCTCCACACCACCAGGCCAGAACCATGTGCCAGAGCCTTGAGTCGAGCATCAGGCTTCCAACACCCATCAGGTTTATTTGAAGTAGCATGGTGTTACTTTTCCTGGAAAGATATGAAATAGTGTTTGTTCACTCCAGATCGGGCGTGGAAATACATGGAAGATGAGTCTACTCAGGTCAGGAGCATTGTTAAGGAGTTGGGGACAGAAGTGTGGGTGATATAAACATAGATATGTCACCCAAAGGCCCACCACAGCATGGGTAACGAGTCACAAAAGCTGCCTTTCTAGAACCTACCCTGTATACTCTGCCATTCTTCCCCCAGACCACCGCAGGTAGGGGCAAGGAGAAATGTCTGCAGTCTCGGGTGAAAATCCGGAGGCCCTCTCCCTGCTTCTGTTAGGGACCATTGACAGCCAAGTCCCCACTGTCTCTGTGTCATTTTGCTTCTTGGGTTTCCATGACTGTGTAGGTTACTGTGGCAAGCTCACCAGCCCCATGATGGCGATAGGTATGCCAACCTCACAGAAAATATCTTTACCTACCAAGTAGACATGCTTTTGTAACCTGTATATGCTTTTATTTGTGCATATGTGTGCATGTGTGTAGATATGTGTGTGTGTGTGTGTGTGTGTGTGTGTGTGTGTTAGTTAGATGTGCCACAGTGCATATGTGAAGGTCAGCCACCATTACAAAACCTCTGCATATCAGAATAAAGTCACCAAGTTTCTGCAGCAAGCGCCTTTACCAGCTGAATCATCCTGCCCTGTCCCACAGCCTATAGATTTTAATCAACATATACTTTAGATCTTCAGTTCTGAATTTTCACCCTGTCACATCCCTGTTCAAGTCCCCTTCTGTAGCACTGTGGGGCTGCTGGGTGCCTCAGCACTGGGGGCCAGTCTGAAGTCATCTGAGTCTCGTCAGCCATCAAATCTGAGAGCGTCGCCCACACCACACTCACTGGGCCCTTCACCCACGCCCCTGGGCTGGACAGCTCTTTCTAACCTGGGAAGCATTTCCGCTGAGTTCCCAGCTGGTGGCCACCGCATTCCTGCTGAGGGACCTGTGGCAGGCTCAGGAGAGCCAATGGAGGACTATGGCTCACTGAGTCCAGCACCTGGTTCCCTGGCTGAGGAAACCCTGATGATGAGTGACCCTGAGGGACGTTGGCCCTTCCCCAGCTCCTCCACTGCCTTTGATGGTAAGTGCGACCATCTCTGTACATTGATCCGTGTGTGCACCTAGGCACCAGGCTCACCGAGGAAATCTAATGGGTCAGGTTTGATGTTACTCCCATCTTTGCCCTGAATCTAAGAGTACTGTGTTTGAGCTCAATCCAGAGCCCAGCTTCAACCTCAGGGTCATAAAATAGCATTTTGTTTTCGTTGTCTTGAAACGAGTTCTAATGTAGCCAGGCCTCCAATTCACTGCGTAGCTAAGCCTGGTCTTGTTTCTTGGTCTTCCTGCTTTTATCATTTAAGTGCTGGCATGATTGATATGTGCCACTGTGTCCCAGCTTACAGACACTTCATTCTTAACCCAGATAGGAGTGACAGTGTTCCTGGGAGAGATTACCCTTAATAACGTGTTCCACAGTGGAAGGGGTTACATGATATTTACTAGTTATACAACAAAGAAAATTGTATCAAGTACATTGGCAGCGACCACCAATCGGTAGCTAACAGTCAAGTGGGGAAAGGGTATAGAGGTTTTGGACCAACCACACTTTTAGCTATGGATTATAGCAAATTCTCTTCTGCTAAGAATACATTTTAAAGCTTTTACTAATAGTCAAAAAGATGGTCACTCAGACATGGGAGCGGACAATGAATGGCAGTTTAAGGGGACTATAAATAGTTTGGCTCTGATCTCCAAAATTCTAACTCTCCACAATCATGAAGTTCTAATCCTACAGCCTTACAAGTCTTTCTTGGAGGAGTCTGGAGGGGGGAGGCTTTAGTCTACAGATTTAGCACTCACTAATTGTGTCTTCAAATGAAATATACTTTTTTCCCTTTTGTATAGATTTTGAAGCCTATTACAGTGACATCCAAGAAGCAGTGCCGTCCCTAGGAAGACAACCAGGTGACTACTTTTAGGGCCGTTCCCGTGAGAGGAGCCCTGCACCCAGGCTCATTGTATACCAGCCCTCCTGGATTCACTGTGTTTGTTCTTTATATCAAGGCCACCTACCAATCTCCCAGGGAATTCTCAAAGGGAGAATGTGAGGCTTTCTGCGTGGCATAGACTGGTACAGACCTCACTCCTCGATCCCTTACTGGTGGATCTCTTGAGCTCGATGACCCCAAATTCTTAGTGGGCTAACAGTAGGCAATACAGATTCAAGATGCCTTGTGTGGTAGGGCCTCCCTTAGTGCCCTTCCCAACTCGCCTTCTTGCTGATCACTCTTGCAGGGTCCCTCTCCTTCCTCACTTTGTAGTCTCCCTCAGCCCTACGATAACCCCCATCGGCTCACTGTTTCAACCCTTACCTATTCTAAGCTGGTGTCTTTCGAACCAGCAATGTGTTTCTGTGTTTGTCTTATATACACCTGACATCTTCATAGACAGTTTATTCTTGTGTCCCCAGAACCATCTTGATTCCCAGTGCATCGGTGCAAACATAGAGTCATCAACTTTCATGTAAATAGCTGATCGGTAGTGATCTATGTTTCTGAGGAATTGACAGACAAGGAGAGAGCACTGGCTCTATCTGAAGGACTCTGGCCAGCTTGAAACTGGCAAACATAGCTCCAGCAGGCCTTGCTCTTCTTTCCCACCCCCCTGCCTTGCTATAAACTGTTATACTACATTCCTAAAGCTAGCCACCAACGTCTGTCCCCTTATTTGGCTACTTCCTCCTCCTGAGGCCGACTACTAAGATCAGCTCTCAAAGTATTGAGTTCCAGCCATCAAAAGCCCACTTTGGTTCATCTAATTAACAAGCCCAGTTTAAATTAAACACCTCATCGTAACACAGGGTTTCCCCCTGTATCTTTATAAAACACCATTTTCCTGTGGACCACAACTGTCTCCTCTCTATCCAGAGACAGCCCTTTGTCCCCAGGACAAACACTCATTCCCCTCTCCCTTGCCCTGTTTCTCCCCTCTGCCTTGTTTCCTTCCCCTTCTCCCTCATCCTCTATCTCCCATCTTTGTCTCTTATTCTCTGCCCTCTGTCCCTCTGGGGCAGATAAATCTCTTTGTACTGATCCTGACCTAATAACGATATCTTATACTATCTGTCTAGAGAATGAACCACACTCGGTTTCTACGCAACCTGGAAACTTCCCCCTAGATCTTCATTAAACTCACCCTTTGTTCTGAATCCATGTTCACTGCTCCAACAGAAAGCCCCTTCCTTCTGTTCCCCACATTAGCTTTCCCTGTGAATCTGCTGTCTTTTTCCTCTGTCACTTATCATTAACTGACCTTGCGTTATAAGATTCCAGATCACCAGGTGGAAGGAAGAAAGAAATGGAAGAAGGCACAAAGGGAGGGAAGGAGGGAGGAGGGGAGGAGGGGAGGAGGAAGGGAGGGAAAAAAGAGAAGGGAGGGTAAAGAAAGATGCTGTAGGTAGCTGACAAGACAATAAAGCATATTGATTGAAAAGTCATACTTACAAAAGGTATTGTTTTAGACGTGCAATATTCAGCAGCCATGGAAATTGATATTAACATCAACTTTGAAGCATTCATATTTCACAAGACTGTGACCTTTCTTTTCTCTCCTGTGGTATGGTTTATCTTTTTAGGGATCAGTGCAAACTTCCAGGAAGCAGGATCAAGTCTGAGTGCTGAGGAGAGTGCCAGTTATGGGGACAACCTGCTGGGCCCTTTCCTCCACACAGGCAGAGCAAAGCCAACTCTCATGATCGACTGGCCCAAGGCCCTGGTCAGCCGAGCTGTCTTCCATGGCTACACCACATCAGGTATGAACACGCTCTTTGCACCCTGGTATTCACAGCTATTTCAGAAGAGTTTGGTAATAGGCCCTCAAGTTTTCCCAAGTCTTCTGTCTTAATGGATGAGTGGAACCATCCAGCCTTTTCTATCTATGTTTGTCCTATGGCTCTGTCTCTAAGGATGAAGCTAGCTTCAGGTGTTCCATAGGAGTCCCCAGGTGCAGATCAGCAGGGAGTTTCATATCTGGATACCAACACATGGTATCCTTGTGTCTCTATGACCTGGCATAGGATAGATAAGCCATTTACATGAATGGATCAAGTAGAGCTGGCCCTGTGGGGAAGGTGAATTGCTAACCATCTCCCTGAGCATAGGCATGTTACTTTGTCTGCTCTGGTGGGTCACTGTCTTTCTGAGTACACGTGAATAGGTCATTCCCATAAGCCTTCTAGGAAAGCTATGGATTTCATGATATTTTTAAGGAATTTTCTCCTTGTTTTTTTCCAATTATCTGTCTTGTGTCTTGGATCTCTCCAAATTTTTTTTTCCTTTTCTTTTTTTTTCCGGAGCTGGGGACCGAACCCAGGGCCTTGTGCTCGCTAGGCAAGCGCTCTACCGCTGAGCTAAATCCCCAACCCCTGGGTCTCTCCAAATTTTAAGGGGGACTAAGCAGGATGGGTCAGCTTACTCTTGCACAGCAAGAGTTAAGAAAATTTTACAACAAATATTCTACAAAAGCTCAATTTGTCAGTCATACTTTAAACAGATAACTGAAATTTATAAAAAAATGAATAAAAACACAAACACTGAGCTTACTGTAAAGGCACAAAATGAGATCTTACCAGCATTCTCTAGTTACTAGGAAAATCTACCTCATTTCTGAGCTGAGGGTGACTGGTCCACCTTGATAACTGCTTTTGTTGGGTGGGGATAGCCTGGAGATGGGAATTCAGGTTCCTCAGAAAGCTGGTAACCAACAGACTAGTGTCACTCTCAAGTAAGAGAAGGACTTTTAACTTGTGCTAGGGACCTGCCCCAGTATTGTTGTGGGGAAGACTAATGATCTCTGGTCTTATAACTCTCTCTTACTCTTCTGGGGGCCAGAAGCTAATAACTTCTGGGAACTTAACTTTCTCTTACTATTCTGTGGCTAAAAGACAGCTGGTTTCTGGCAATTAACTCCTGCTGTTAGCAGCAGGGAATTAGGTAAAGAAATTTTAGTTGCTAGGGCTCTTTTCTCTCTGGCTCAAGGACCCCTCACAGGCCAGCCAAGAGGCTAGGAGTTCATTAACTCTTCATGAACCAGAGAGAAAAGAAGAGAAGAGAAAGAAGGAAGGAAAGAAGGAAAAGAGAAACAATTCACTCACACAGAAAAAAAAAATACTCACTCTGGGTGGCGCAGAAAAAGAAGCTCCAACAACCTTTATTTTCTGTTCTCAGTATATATACTGTCTCTAAAAACTTATACGACTATCAGGCAGAACTGTTATAGCAGGATAATTGATTACATCATTTTTCTAAATACTTTTACATTCTAGTAAGTGCATAGTAAGTTTAAGGCCATAATTCATATCATAAATCAATAAGACTTAAGCAATAACAGCAGAATTGTTTACATGTCTTTCCGTTAAGACTAGTATCTCACTAAACATTCATTATCTACTACCCCCCATAAGATCATTATAAGTTTAAAGCACTAATTTTTGTCACAAGTTAGCACAGTTTTGTCAAGAGTCAAACCATCTGCCTTATGTCTTATTCGTTTTGAAGTTTTGTATAGATAGTCAATATTTAATTTTTTGTTCATTCTCAGTTTTTGACCTTTAGTTTCTGGGTAATGGTCTCATACCTAACCTAGAAGGAGTGTTTTCCTTGATAGTAAATTGTTTCAACCCTGGTTTCTTTTTCTAGTGCAATTACCTCTTAACACATGAAGATTTACAGAGCTCTTATTTGTAGCTTTTATACTATAGAGGACTTGAAATTACTTGTATGTATTTAGGAATTCTATAAAATTATTATTAGGAATTATGAAATCATCAATTTGTCTATGCACCATCACTACCTGAGAGTACCTCTTCATGTTAATCTGCAGAAAATCTTCTGAATATAATGCCCAGGAGTCATCAGGCTCTATAATAGTGACAGTAAAAATCATATCGGCAGCAAGAACAAGCAAGCCTGGGGTGAAGTCTCTTGGGACTTCGACTCATAGAGTTCACTCACTCATCACAGGCCATGCCAAAAAGCAGTGGGCCATCTCTAGAAAATTTACCTGCGTGTCTTTAGCCTTTCCTAGACGGCTTCTGAGAAACCAGGGTGTTAGTTAATCCTGCACCCCTGGAGCAAAGCGGGGCCCACTTCTGGAAGCCTGTTAACTGCCATTTCATGTGGACACTTCCCCTTCTGTAGGTATCATGGGACCAGCTGTGACAATAAAACCATTCTCACTGAGCAGTGGCGAGATGTATGTCCTACAAGCTTCTGTAGGTATGTCAAGGTGAAAGTTGGACCTGGGGAGTCATGAAGGCTTGTGTCATTGTTACACTTCTCCCTAGACGTAATAGTGACTCTCCTGCAACCTCTTGCTCTGAGCCCCACGTCTCTCTTCTCTCCTGTTGCCACCACCCATTTGTTACTAAGATTAGTTGCTGTGATGTTCTCCTTTCTAGTGAAATCAGTGACATTAGAACCTGATAAATGATGATCAGTCACTGTCTTTCTTGTATATTTGATTTTTGGCTAGATACCTGAGTAAGTCAGCTTACTTATGCAAGTATAAATATATTAAATATATATATGTGATTATATATTTAATCACAACGAGATGTCATTGGCATTTTTCTGAGTGCTCAGTGTGGACTAGAACTTACCCACAGGGTTACCTTGCCCAGTGGCCCTTTCTTAACCTGGTATGCAATTCATACCCATGGTTAGTAGCTCAAACTGCATCTTCTTCTTAAGGGATTTGGCTGGTTATAAAGGCAGAACTAGTCACTCCATCCTCTTGGATTTAACTTTAGTTGAAGGGCCTATTTTCTGTGGTTGGCATAGTCACATCACTGTTAAGAAAGGAACACAGGCAGTGTTCAGTCTGCCAGAGGCCACATAAACAGTCCCCACAGGACCTGATGAGGATTTGTGCAATGTGATATAAAAAGTTCCAGACTAAAATTTATTCTAAGAATATGTTACTTTTAAAAAATTACAAATGATAATAATCATTGTAAACTGATTAATAATGCAGAAAGTAGACCACATGGCGTTTAACTACTGGGGAGTAACTATGCCTGTTGTACATCCGTCCAGAGAATTTTTAGGTAGATCTTCATGGCACATTCTAGACACAAGCTGAGGACATGGGAAATTGAGTGTGTGTGTGTCTGTGTGTATGTGTCTATGTGTGTCATATGTATGTGTACATATGTGTGTGCTTATGTATGTATGTATATGTATGTGTATGTGTATATGTGTATGTATATGTATTTCTTCACTATTGCTCCTTATTCTGGCTGAAACACCCACCTTGTCCTTCTCTTAGCCTCAAAGCATGTCTTACTGGGCAAGGCGCAGCTCTACTTAACAGTCAACCAAGTTCCACAGGACATGTCTTGTCAGGTGCGACCTCACCATGGTATGGAGGCACATACCATCTTCAGTGTCTTCTGCATGTCAGGAAAACCGGTACGTGAGACCCCTTGTCTGTCCTGAGGAGTACAGGCAGCCACAACTCTTGGAAGTCACAGCAGCTCTTTACTTGGCAGGCTCCGAGGCTGGGCGTGTCCTGCAATGCGGGGGAAGTTGCTCCTGCATGAATGGGGGACTTCCCCTACTAGTGAGAGCAGCCTCCTCTTGAGAAAGAGGGTCCTTGCAGGGCTTTGCCAGGAAGTCAGGGGGCTCTGTTGGCCATAAGCATGCAAGTTTGGGGTGGGAGCCTGAGTCCTGACCCCATCTCCATGACATGACTCTGACCTACACTTGACCTCTTTGTCCTAATTTGGACAATGAAGAAATCATTGTGACTTTTTGCTCAGGGTCTTGTGAGGCTTTGAGGAGAATTGGGTGTGAAGGGATTAAGGCTGCCTTTGAAATGAGGTGGCAGCACAGTAGGAGGCCGTGAGCTTTCACTCACTATCCTCTGGCTATGACAAACTCTACCTGCCCCTGCCCTGTTCTGCTCAGGTTCCTTCTCAGAAACCGGCCCTCATGTCCTGGGCCTTCTGTGAAGACTCCCACCACAGGCATCTCTCTGCCCCTGCCTGATCCTCATGCCTCCATCATGCCTATCTGTAGAAAGCTGAGGCACAAGACTGCTATTACAGTGAGGGGACCATAAAAGTCTGATTTGCAACTGTTAGGGAAATGGTTCTCCACCTTCCTAATGCTGTGACCCTTTAATACAGATCCTCATGTTGTGGTGACCCCCCCCATCATAAAATTATTTTTGGTGCTGTTTCATGACTGTAATGTTGCTACTGTTATGAATCATATTAAATATCTGTGTTTAGGCAACCCCTGTGAAAGGGTCATAAAACCTCACAGGGGTCACAACCCACTGGTTGAGAACTGTTGTGTTAGGGGGTGTCTAAGAATAAAATGAGCTAGCTGAGGCAAGTGAGGAATCCTGCTTCATGTAAGAAGCCCTTTGGCGTAAGAGCAGGAGAGTCCCACAGTGCCAGGAAGCCTCTCTTGTGTGTGCATGGAGGAGGATGCAGGCATTTTATTCTGAGTTGCAAAACATGACCAACAGTGGCCATGAGGGCAGTAGCATATGGAATTGATTGGTGATTCCACCCATGGTGTATTCAGTTTCCCATTTTTTTGCTTCCATGATTGGATCACAGGATTTTCATTATGAATTTCGTTACCGGATAGGAAACACTTCCTCACACACCCTGTACCGAGGACAAGATACCCAGTATTATTTTTTATTACCAGCTGGTGATTCTTCAGACAGTTACAAAGGTAAGTCAGAGTCCACCACATTACTCAATCTGCCTGCATATCACTCCAGCCTTCTCTCCTGTTTCTAAACACTACAAATGATTTAATTAATTTAATTTAGAAGTTAAGGTAATCTATTACCTCAGTAAATGTAGGCCTGTTGCCTGTCTCTTAATATAAAAAAATTAAAAAAAAAACATCATCAGCAAATTGGGATTTTTATATCCTAAATTACTTTTCTTTTTTGTTTTGATGTTTGTTTGTTGTTTTGTTTTTTTCAAGACAGGGTTTTTCTCTGTGTAGTCCTAGCTGTCCTGGGATTCACTCTGTAGTCCAGGCTGGCCTTGAACTCACATAGATCTGCCTGACTCTTATAAGTAGTTTAAGTATGTAAAAATAGGGTATCCCTATTTACTAATTAAATAGTTCATACCTGCTGAATTTTAAATTTCTTATAGGTGAAAACAAATTAAGACATTCCCTCCAAAAAATAAAATGTAGGGGCAGACTATTGAGTAAGCAAGTGACCCTGTAGTCAGCTTCCTGTTAGGAGCACCTGACAGCAGTGAGCTTTTACATTTCCTCCTTGTAAAAAGGCCAGGTTATCTTAGCTGCCTGTTGGGGAGGGTTCAGTCGACAACTGGTTGCAATTGTTGTGTTGGACCTACAGCAAGTATAGCACATCGTGATGGGATGCTGGAGAGGAGTCCTGTGTCCTTCCCAGCTGGCGAAAAACAAAAGAATATGAGAGAGAGAAGAGGAACAGTCAGGGTCTCTGTGTCCCCTTTGATAGAGTGTCCCCACAACCAGAAGACCTATCACTAAGTCCTGTCTCTCAAAGGTTCTGCAAACTCACAAAAGTATGAAGGTATGGGCTGACCCTTTAATATATGGCCCTCTGGGAAATGTTCCAGTACTGAAGAGCAATTTCATTCCAAATGAAGCCTGTGGATTCTATCCCAAGCCCTGTCCTGTTGTTTTTGACCAGTTCCAGTCCGCTACTTTATTAGGCTGGTCACCGCCTGAGCTCATGAGAGAAGTGGCCATTTGGCACAGGGTCTGGTTATACATAACACAGCCTGGTTAAATTAAAGTATCTGGGAATGATCAGGCTTTTACTTTTATTTTTAAACTTCTGCATGATTCTCATGGGCATGAATGAAAGTCAATAATGTAGAAGTTTCCTTGACTTGAGATAGTGAGATGTTAGTCCGAAGTCTGAACTAGTTCATCTAACTCAGTGATTCTCAACCTTCCTAATGCTGTGGCCCTCATGTTGTGGTGACCCCCAGACATAAAATTTTTTGTTGCTATTTTATAACTGTAATTTTGCTACTGTTATGAGTTGTAAGGCAAATATCTGTTTTCCAGTGGTCTCAGGTCACCCCTATAGAAAGGGTCTTTCGACCCCCACATGTTGAGAACCACTAATCTAACTGATGCACTCAATCTCCTTCCCCTTTAAAGTTAACCAGCATTTTCTTTCAGACACCTTTCTCATCTCCTTCAACTAGAAGCACTTTCTCTTGCTTCTATATTCAAGTCACACAGAGCAAACTGCTCTGAGATTGTTTCTCTGAGTGTTGTAGTCATGTTCTGATTGGCGTGATGATGCTTTTGTGTTTGCATCTGAGCTTGAGTTTTCCAAAGCCAAGCAAACAGAATAACCACCATAGTCGGCACTGCTGAATGGATAAGGGCGATGTTCATGTGCCTTCTACCCATAAGTCTTTTGGTACTAAAATTGCATTCACCTGCTTTTGGAAATTTTTTGCATAATGGATACCCATGCCAAGCAACCCCACTTCTTGGTAGTAGCCAGAAGGCCATTGTGTAAGAGGTGGGTCAAAGTGGGATTTGCTTTAGACAAGGATGCTCAACGTCAATAGACATCCCTCTCATGATTAACAACTGACATGTCCCTTACCTGAGAGCTCCAGGTCGGGGCATGAGTACCTCTTTCTGCCAGATAACTATAGGTCACAGGGCTAGACTGATGTGCAAATAGAAAAGCTTTCTCAGCACCATGTTGGAATGAAGAGTATTTCGACATAAATCTGTAGAACCAAACTTTAGGTCACAGGCCTGGGACAGTGTCAATTAAATGTTGCTCAAATCTCTCATGTGACACATACCGGTAACCATTGTTTCATTAGATCCCAGTGAGTGCCTGAGGTCACAATTACTACAGGAGAAATATGAGCAACAAGCAAACGTAAATGTAGTAAATATTCAATGGTTCTCACCTTGCAGGAGTGAATACAGCACAGAGTTACTATGTCAAATTGAATTGTCTTACCTAAAACCTACTCCTTTTCTCCCATCCTCTCTCTTGATCACATTTTCTGCAGTTGGGGTACTTATTAAAACTGGAACCTCCAGGGGCCCACACAATCACTACTGCCCCAGAATCTTGGGGAAAGGCAGAACCCAACATTGAGCTTCCTTATGATTGGGATGCATATGGTCAATGCCCATATCTTAAGAAGGACTGACATCCAAGTTAAGTCTCCAACCTTTAGTACTGGATTTAAGGTTGAGTAACCTACATAAATAGCCAAGGTTCACATGTATGCAGGTACAACTGTACCTGTGGCTATCACTTAAACCCAGTGTCACCAGCAATGCTCCTTGTCATACCTTTGAGCAGTGGTTCTCAACCTTCCGAATCCAGTGACCTTTTAATACAGTCCCCCATGGTGTGGTGACTCCCAACCATAAATCTACTTTGTTGTCTACTTCATAACTATAACTTTCCTACTGTTGTGAGTTGTAATTTAAATATCTGATATACAGGATATCTGATATGCGACGCCCAAAGAGGTCATGACCCACAGGGTGAGAGTCACTGCCTTCGGGCCTTTGTTACATGAGAGGATTCCCAGGTCTATCAAGCAGCCATTTCTAGATACATAGGGATGATTTTATAGAAACCTTCCCCTCAGGGTTCTCCTTTATCTTTTCCTATTAAATCTGCCTCTACCATTTAGGACCTAATTAAAATATGAGAGTCTGGACTACACTCCCCATGTCCCTAACACCCCCCCTTCAACATGCCTTATGTTTTCAGTGGACAAGGACACTGTGTGTGTGTGTGTGTGTGTGTGTGTGCGTGTCGTGTGTGTGTGTATGTGTGTGTGCATGCATGTGTGTGCGTGTGTGTGTGTACGTGTCTGTGTGTCTGTGTGTACGTATGTGTGTGTGAGCGTGTGTGTGTGCACGTATGTGTGTGAGTGTACATATGTGTGTGAGTGTACATATGTGTGTACGTATGTGTGTGTGCGTGTGTATGTATGTGTGTGTATGTGTGTGTACTTATGTGTGTGTATGTATGTGTGTGTGTGCATGTGTGTGTGTGCGTGTGTGTATGTGTGTGTATATGTGTGTGTGTATGTATGTGTGTACATGTGTGTGTGTGTGTACATATGTGTGTGTGTGTGTGTGTGTGTGTGTGTGTGTGTGCAGAAATGGTCCTGCCTACCATGATGTTGGGAATGCGTGATGACTTACCCCCGCCTCCTGCAGTACATGGTGATGGCATCAGCCTGTCTGCCTCTATGATAATGAGAATTCACTGGACTGTCTGTCCTCTGTGACTCCCCTCATCTCCCTATCTAATTCACTGGTCTGTCTGTCCTCTTTGATACTAACTGACCTTACTTTGCTGCTCAGATCTTAGATTAGGCTGTGAGATCTCAGAAGGACAGAAGAACCTTCAGGTCTCTTTGCATACTGTACTTTATTTTTGAGTCCCTTGTAAACAAGTCTTTACCATGGAGCAGGAGAGATAGCTCAGTGGTTGAGAACTACTCAGGTTAGAGAGTAGTTCTCAGCATCTCGGTTAGGTGGCTTACAACTGCCTATAGCCCTAGTTCCAGGATATCCAGTATCCTCTTCTAGCATCCAAGGGCACCTACAACCACATGTAAGTTAACCTGACACAGACATACATACGTACACATAATTAAAAACAAATATCTATAAGAAAAAACCTCCAAAAATACTATTCAGTTGGTCATCTACTCCTGGGTGTAGGGTCTGCCCTTAAGTGTGGTTTGTATATCCAAGGAGATTCTATTGAACTGATTTCTCCTTTGCAAGTTATCAGCTGGAGACAGCTTCTGGGCTAGAAATGGGTGCTCGTGTCCACTTCCCCTCTCAGGGCTGAGATGCGTCTGGCTTAGACCCATGCAGGTCCTGTGTGTGCTGCCAGTCTCTGAGTTTGTATGTGCGACAGTCCTGTTGTGTCTAGAAGGCCTTGTTTCCTCGGTGTCTTCCATACCCTCGGGCTCCTCTTCTGCAGGGCTCCCTGAGCCCCATGGGGAAGAATTTGATGGAGGCATCGCATGTAGGACGGGGTGTTCTGAGGTCTCTTACTCTCTGCACATTGTCTGGCTGTGTATTTGTCCATCTAGTGTAGGACAGAGCTTCTCTGTGTGACTGAGCAAGACACTGGTAACTGGGTGTAACTTTGTCTGGGTCTCTCTCTCTCTCTCTCTCTCTCTCTCTCTCTCTCTCTCTCTCTCTCTCTCTGCAAATGTATACTTCTCCGTCTCTGCATCTATATGTATTTCTTGTGCTTTTCTTTGACTTTTTATATCTGTTTGTTAGTTTGGTTTGCCCTCTTCAGATTTTTTTGTATTTTTTTCTTATTATTTTTTTGTTTCCTTTTTTTTTTTTTTTTTTTTTTCTTTTCTTTTCTTTTTTTTTTTTTTTTTTTTCCAGAGCTGGGGACCAAACCCAGGGCCTTGCGCTTGCTAGGCAAGCGCTCTACCACTGAGCTAAAACCCCAACCCCCTTTTTTCTTCTTTTTAAAGATACCTGTTTCCTACAAGAGAGAGCGAGGGTGTGAATTGGGTGGGGAGGATCTGAGAGGAGTTGGGGGAGGGTCAACTGTAATCAGAATGTATTGTGCGAAAAATCTATTTTCAATCAAAATAAGCCTTTAAAAGCAAAAAAGGAAAAAGAAAAGAAAGGGAAAGAAAAAAAAAGCCATTACCACCATAGCTCCTGATTTTGCTTAACAGATTTTGCTTTACTGCTTTGCTGGTAGCCTCGCTGTGTATAATGTGGGAGGTAGAACAGCTTGCTTGAGTTTTGCTTGCACCCTGTACCCTGTCCCCGTCCCTGTCACCATCACTATTCAGCTGCTGTTGGTGTGTGAAGACATTTCCCCACAGCTGTGTGTCAGGGATGACCCTCCTCTGTCAACTTCCTTCACAGTCATTGTTTCAACTGAAGTCACAGATGGCCAAGGCTCCAAGGTGCAGCCATGCACTGTGGAGGTGACTGTGCTGCCCCGTTACCATGGAAACGACTGTCGGGACAAGGACCTGTAAGTAATAGGGTGCGACACAGGCACCCTACAATACAGCTTGTTGTCCCTGGAGAGATATGGCAAACAGCTACTAAAAGAACAGCATTCAACTGGCTTTCTCATGCTGAGCAAAAGCGAGGTTTCCTCACAATGAACCTATTAAGCACCACTTGCATGACACTGTGCACATGCTTCAGGGTCCATGATACTTTCTTGTCTCTTTAAACCATGTTTTATTGCTGAATAATATTTATTGAATTGCCTCATTTTGTTATGTGAATTAACCTATATTTTGTCAGTAGTAAGTCAGTGTCTTAGTTGGGGTTTTATTGTTGTGAAGAGACATACCTCTGCCTTAATATTGTATTGCTACGAAGAGTCACCATGTCCAAGGCAACTCTTATATAAGACATTTTATTGGGGCTGGGTTACAGTTTCTGAGTTTCATTATCATCATAGCAGGAAGCATGACAGTATCTAGGCAGACATAGTGCTGGAGAAAGAGATGAGAATCCTACATCTTGATCTGAGGGCAGCCAGGAGGGTCCTACTTTCTAAGCAGCTAGGAGGAGGGTCTGGTCTCAAAGCCTACCCACACAGTGACACACTTCCTCCAACAAAGCCACATGTACTCCAACAAAGTCACACCTCCTAATAGTGCCCTTCCCTGGGCCAAACATATTCAAACCACCACAGTCAGGTTATCGTGAAGATTCTCATACAAGTTTTGGTGTGGGTGAGCATTTTTATTTCCTGGAGGTAGAATCAGCGGGTCATATGATATCTCTTACTTAGCACTTCTTCAGCATGGCCTTGGTATTTCCACCGGCACTGGCTGACGTGAGACATTTTCCTCAGTTCTAACTGTGCTGGGAAACTGAATTCATCTGGGAAGAGGAAACCTCAGCTGAGAAAATGTCTCCATCAGTTGGCCTGTAGGCAAGCTGAGTTATTCAAGCAAACGATGTCTTGCTGTCATAGCACGAGAACAGTGTAGAGCAAGGGTTAGAAGAGGCATTGGCCTTCACAGAGGTCAGTCCAAGACATTAGTGTTCATAAATAAGTAAAATGCCCAATTATTAAAATTCGAAGACATAAACTTGTGATCTTACACTCAAGTACAAATATGTTGTCCATGTCCACTCTAATTTGGGTCTGCACACTATAAGCTCTCAACGGTAGGCTGCCCAATCTACTTCAGCCACTTAATGTGTCTTTGGCTCTGGACCTCATACTTTCATTTGTTGTGATGCTCGTATATTGGTTGGTACCTGATTGACAGCTTGTGGTTTTTCAATTCTAATCAAAGGTGATGTGTTATTAGGATTTTGGTATCATGTCTCATTGTGTGTTTCACGTTTTCCTAGACCACCTCTCCCTTACATCATTCTCCTTTGGCTCAAACCTACTCAAGAACAAACTCCATTCCCCTTTGGCAGAGTAAAGTTTTACAATGCCACCAAATCATCATCATAGTTCTATGTTTTCTTCAGATATAACTCCACCCTGGAAAACCTGTCTACTCTCCAGCTGGTGGGAAGTTACACGGAAATCAGGAACTACATCGCCATGATCACTGGGATCCTGAGCCGCTTGTATATGGAGAGCAGAAACACTTCTTCGTGTGGTCAGTGGTCACAAATACAGGATGTATTAATTTCTTCAGCATGCGAAGTACCTTATACAGATCAGGTAATGGCCCTGAACAGAGCAAGGTCAGTGTTTATGAACCTAGAGAGCAGCGGGACCTCTCAATAGTTGGGTCTTTAGCAAGGGCTCCTGCTCACAAAATCCAAACAAGGAAGGAAACCAAGTACGCAGGCAGCTAGGCTCTTGTGAGTGCTTCTGCTATATAGTAGAAAAAGTGATACAAGTCACTTATCATTATATATAATTTTCCTAACGTTTCTATGAATAAAATATTTATAATTCTGAGATTTTATTCTGTTAACAGCCATAATCAAATGGATACAGTCAAAATTACGTGCAATTTCTTTTTCATAAACATCATTTTTTAAGTTTTAAAAGATTTATTTCACTAGTATGGGTATTTTGCCTGTGTATACGTCTGTGTACCACACACATACCGGGTGCCCATAGAGGCCAGAAGAGAGTATGAGATCCCCTGGGACTGGAATTACAGATGACTGTGAGCCACCATGTGGGTGTTGGAAATTGAACTGGTCCTCTAGAGCAGTAGGTGTACTTAATAAGTGACCCACAGCTCCTACTACAAGTGCAACTTCTTAGTAAGTGACCATAAACTCCAAGGTTACTGCCTTTACAGAATTCCTACAGCTTTGCTTTATAACGGTCACAAGAGGGCATTCATGTCTACGAAGAGCATATTTTGTTTCACTAGAATTACAAGATATTCTTCTAGACTTAATCATTTTCCTTCCTCCAACATTTTCTCTGCCCCTTCTTTAAAGTTCTACTTAGTTTTTCCCTTTATTTCAGCTTCTATGATATCAGTTTCATACAGGGTCTGGTGAGGCTGGACAGAGGCACACCAGAGTAATGCTGGACTGGAAGGAAACTTTGAGACCAAGGCCATGGTCTTGTTCCAAAAGGCCTAGCCTCTGTGAAGCCTCTTCGTAGAAAATCACAATATATGCTTCATTTCTTTATAAGAAAGCTGCACTTGAAATAATCTCTCTCTCTCTCTCTCTCTCTCTCTCTCTCTCTCTCTCTCTCTCTCTCTCATTTGTTGCTGGCTTGTTTGTGCTATTTAGGAAGCTATGGTGGATTCTATTCATATATTGAGAGACCTCATAAGCTTCCCTAATAAGGTAAGTGCTATTTCTTCCTCAGTGTATTTTCCTGGATTTTGCAGAATTATAAAGACCATGATTAGAACTTGATAAATGCACTATTCAGAATTATATTTTGACACTGAAGTTAAGAGACATTTCCAGCTTTCTCTCCTAGTAACCTCCTCTTTTTTTTATTAGTCTTAAATCAATGTGATAATATCAGATTGTGTATTTCATATTCTCAGCCCAATCCTCTCTCAAAAGCTGCAAATCTGCCGCTCATTTCCAATTTCAAAGTCACTTATTTTCCCCTGCTTCCTTTGGCTCAAGGCAGGATAGCACTGATATCAGAATCAAGTCAAAGCACCACAGTTGCCCGAGCATCCTCTGTTTTCTGTACCCGTTAAGTATAACTTAAAAAAAATAATAATAAATAAAAGTGACCAGAATCTCCCTGTCTCTTCCATCTCCTGTTCCTCACTGACCGATAATCTGACCATCTTTCATACAGGGTGGGTATCTCTGTCAGCCTTGATAACAATTGCCACAGTGGTAATCAGAAAGTTAATAAGTCACTTTCTCTCTCTCAATACCGTTGTAGCTTGGTGTTGTCCATCCAGCAACACACAAACATCTCACTATGACCTTCATGTTTTAGTTCCTTCTGGCCTATACCTTTCTTCACCTGGTCTTTGTCTCCTTCATCCAACCACACTCTTGGGTTACAATGGCCCATAACTAGATTAATTGTCCTTGTCTTATGCTGTGGCTTTGGCTCAACAGAGAGCAGAAAATGATCCATGGACACTTAGTTCAAGTGTCTCTTCCTCACAGAAGTCACCCTGTACCCTTACTTCCTGGGTTCTCTCCATTGGTACTTTAGTACCTAGCTCTGCTGTTGTGTGTGTGTGTGTGTGTGTGTGTGTGTGTGTGTGTGTGTGTGTGTGTGTGTATTGCTCTTCTTTCCACCCCTGGAGTTTAAGTGACATGATAGTGAAGAGACGAGTAGAATGACTGAGAGACAACAAGTGGCCCTGTCACATATTTCCTGTTCTTCCTCCTAAGTTTTCATCTTGAATACTGAATAACAATCATGCCAAAGCTGGGGAGGAAGGCTGGGCTTCCTGTGATCACCTACTCCTCTCCTCTTACAGCTCTCCCTTCATAAAACACATCTGGTCATGTTGCCTGCTACTCTCAGACCGCTGATGGCTCCCTACATTAGAGACAACATTTACGTTCTCTATACAGCATCCAAAGACCTCGCCTGGCCCAGTTCATTAGCTCTGTACCTCCCATGCCCGCCATCTATTCTAGGTTCTGTTGTTCTAGATGTTTCTCCTGTTCTTGAAATAGTAAGTTTTTCCTTAACCTGCAACAGGTTATTTCTTGTCCTTCGAAAATATTTCTTTCTCATTAAAGCTGGTTTGAAAAGCCATAATCCCCCTGAAACCTTCGAGGGTCTGGTTTCAGAGTTCATTCGATTCCCCAAAAACATAGCACTTGAAGAGTGTTCGGGGGCACATCTGTCTGCTAACTCTAGCTCTCCCAGGATACAAGCTGTGCTTAAGAAATGTCAGCTGCTATACCTAGCATCTGAACACAGAGGTGTTTGTGACTGTTCCTATCATGGGGACTCAACCTCCCCCTCCTTTACTCTCACGCCTCTGACATCTCCACTCTATGGCTCCCCAGTTCAGAGGAAAAGATCGTAAATAAGGTGTGTCATATGTCAACAATGTCACCCTGTAAGTAGCAAGCCTCATTCTACACATCTTCCTCATGAGTACTACACATATGGCCTTACCTGGACTCAAGGTCCTGGGGTGTGGAGTTTCTACCCAGATATGACTTCTCAGAAGGAGTGACTGAGAAAGACACCTGTCATTGACTACCTGCCTCTACATGCATGTGTGAACACACACACACACACACACACACACACACACACACACACACACATTTCAAAAAAGTTTACTTCCAAACTAGCTTATTTTTATAGCTTGGGAGACATTTTTATTTTTAAAGATATTTCTAAGCCACTGCTCATTATTGGATAAATAATTGTGACTATCAGAAAACAGAATCTACTGTTTCACTACGCACATTTACTTAGCCATTTCTAGAAGCTACTAAAGACCAAAGAGGGAAATATTTAATCCCTGTCTTGTAGACGTTGATGAATGGAGTTAAATGTGGAAATAGCCATCCTTCAAAAACAGTGCTAAGCGCTATCATCATTAGAGAGACATGATTCAACAGAAATACAAGCAAGAGTTCAGTTAACTCCAGTAGATGTTAGGAGTTATTGGTTTACAAAATGAGTAAGATACCACCATGGCTCTTTTAACTGAGCACAGTGAGAGTGTTTGCAAAATGAGTCCTGCTCTGTCAATTTATATACTGAAGTATTCAGAGATTTAAAAAAAATGATATCTTAGATTTTGCATTAAAGAAAAAAGATCAAGAACAGATGCTGTCTGGAAGAGGGAAGAGCCCATAAACACCATCCTAGCTGAGACCTGGGGACATTTGATGGTTTCTGGGGAAGGGAGAGTCAGTTTTCTTTAAGGGTGTGTCCCCTGGTAGGTTGACCACACTCCAGTGGATGACTTCACACCCATGAATACAGGCAGCACAAATTGGACTGGGTAGAGCTAGGGTGGTGGTAGGTGGATCTTGGATGAATTAGGTAAAGGAGTGGATGGGGGATATGATCAAATTACATAGTATCCATATATAAAATTCTTAGAGAATCAATAAATGTTCATTAACTTTTTTAAATGATGCTAGTGAAGGATAACTGTTGAAGGTGGGAAACTGTTGAAGTATAGTGACATTACAAACTCTGCCTTTGCAAACATCTGGACATTTTATATAGTGAAGATGTATAAAGAGAGAGGCAGAGGAGGAGGGTTTTGCTAGGCAGAGAACAAAGATATGACAAGCGGAAGAACATGTGTGATATTGGGAGAAAGCGTTGGTTATTTGGAGATGATAAAAGTTCATTATGGCTTGAACACAGACCACACAATGGTGATGGAGAGAATGAAGAATATGGAATGATGTTGGGGCCAATCTGTCAAAAGATTTATGACACAATTTCCTATTTAAGTGCAGACCATCTAAAAACCCAAAGGGCTATAAGGGACCTTTTGTTTTCTCTTGATCATGGTATAAATGGGGAAGCAGAATATCCCAGAACAAATGGGTGCTGGGATAGTTGTCTACTCATCACCTAATAGCAAACATGAGCTGGACTCTGTCTCCTTGACCTGATGCTAGATCACTTACATCCCTACTAATAGTGAACAAAGCAAAACTCCACACACCCCATGCCAGGGACCATCTGACTCTATCTTCTCTTCCCATGCAGTTGAGCTTGATGAGTGCCACACTCATCTACAAATACGCCCAGATGTTCCTTGCTCAAGGTCAAGTCTCCGGGAGGTTGCTGGTCGACAAAAAACTAAGAGTTGAATTTATCCTTCTCATCTCTGGAGTCTGGGAAGCTGCCAAAGAAGACGTGAGGGATGGGTACTATCTGCAAAAAGAAGGCATGAAGATCGTCTCTGACATGTTACTAGTAAGGTGTTCTGTCCACCACAGAAATGCAACCACAGGCCTGGGTGCAGCTCAGTGGTAGAACATGTGTTTGGGATGCACAAGACCCTTGGTTCTATCCCCAGCAGATCACACACACACACACACACACACCCCACAACACACCACATATACATGCATACACCAAAGCAGCTTCTTCCCTTATCACTCACTCGTTAGCCTGTATTTGTGTCCCTTTCCCAAGTGAAAATTAGGGTAAGATCCTAAAGAGTTGAGCTGTGGTTCTGGGAGGTAGCTCAGTGTTAGGAAATGTTCATTTAAAATGTTAAGAATTTTGCGACAGTAGTGTAGTGTGTTCAGTGTTCCGATAGATTTTCATTGGGGATTTGGGGACATACTTTTTATTCTGCTGAATGTCGTGAAATCACACAAATGATCGCTTGCATACATTAACTTTAAAAGTAGCCTTGTTGATGTATGACTGCTAAAAAAAAAAGCCCTAGATGTCTGTTTCATCTTTTTCTGCTGCAATGATTTTAGTTGTTTCACATACTTTATTTTAATCTTACAAAATACCCAATGTTCTGAGGAAGCCATGAGTTAGTATTAGACATTTTTCTCTCCTTCCCCCTGTCTTCCGTCCCACCCACCTAAGTTTGCTGATTTCTTTAACTAACAGCCACCAAAACACTTTGGAAAATATGAAGCAAATAACACTATATTTTTTTTTCTTTTTTTTTTTTCTTTTTTTTTCGGAGCTGGGGAACGAACCCAGGGCCTTGCGCTTGCTAGGCAAGTGCTCTACCACTGAGCTAAATCCCCAACCCCAACACTATATTTTTTGAATCTGCAAGTTGTCATCATTGTTCCTGTGCACATGTGAACATGTTTTGTATCTGAACCTGTACTAAAGCTTCAGGCTAGTAGTCTGACCTACTAGTCATACTCTCAAAGCTTTCCTTGGGAACTAGGAAGCACCAAGGAGCATAGCAATCTTTAAAAATAAAAACAAAACATCAGTGAAGATGAACCAGAAAGCAGGAAAAGTCTACTGTGCTTTTAGCATTATTTCCTTTTATGTTCTGGATCCATTTGCTCGTTCACTTTGCAGGCATCCCGCTCACCATGACTTCTGTTTGCAGGCCTGTCTCTCCTTGAGCCCCAAGTCTCAGATTCACATAAGCACCGGGCAGATGGAGTTCCAGACTCTTGTCCATCGTAGCCCTCAGAGCTCTATCCAGAACCTAGGCTTCATCCGGGTACATTTGCCCAGTGACGTGGCCTTGCACAGTCCTACTCAAGAGGAAACACAAAGCCCATGCTACATCAGCCAGCTCACGTTCTTCATGAAGAGTCCATATTCAGGGGAACAGGCTCCTGGGCAGGTACTGGACAATTGCAGATGTCTTTTTTTTCCCCATTAACTTATTTACTTTACATCCCAATCACAGCCCCTTTCCCCCTGGTGTCTCCTCCCAGTCACTACCTCATAGCCCCTCCCTCATACCCTTCCCCTTCTCCTCTGAGAAGAGGGTGTCTTCTCCTGGGTACCAACATACTCTGGCACATCGAGATAATGCAAGACTATTCACATCTTCTCCCACTGAGGCCAGACAAGATAGCCCGGCTAGGGGAAAAGGATCTACAGGTAGGCAAAAGAGTCAGGGACAGCCCTGACTCCAGTATTTGGAGGACCTGCATGAAGACCAAGCTGCACTTCTCCTACGTATGTGCAAGGGGTCTAGGTCTAGCCCATGTATGCTCTTTTATTAGTGGTTTAGTTTCTGGGAGCCCCCAAGAGCGTAAGTTACTTGACTCTGTTGTTGTTCTTGTGGAGTCTCTATCCCTTCTGGGTCCCTCAGGCCTTCCTCCAACTCTCCCACAAGACTTCCTGAGCTCCTTCCAATGTTTGGCTGTGGGTCTCTGCATCTGTTTCAGTCAGCTGCTGGACAGAGCCTCTAAGAGGACAGTTATGCTAGCCTCCTGACAGCAAGCATAACAGAGCATCATTACTAGTGTTAGGCATTGGGTTCTGCCCATTGAATTGGCCTCAAGTTGGGCCAGTCATTGGGCCGGCTCCTTCTTTGTCTCTGAATTTCTTACATATAGGACAAATTTTGGGTCAAAGGCTTTGTGTGTGGGTTGGTGTCCTTATTCCTCTACTGGGAGTCCTGCTTGACTCTAGGAGGTGGCCACATCAGGCTCCAGAACCCTCCCTGCTAGGAGTTTCAGTTAGTGTCACCCTCATAGACTCCCTGGAGCATCCCTGATCCTAGGTCTCCAGCATTTCTCAGAGACACAACCCCACACCATCCCTGCTGATTTCCTTTCACTCTCCAGGCCCTCTTGCCTGGGTTCTCCCCCCCATTCTGTTCCCACACCCACTCTGTTCCTTTCCCCTTCCCCTCTCCCAACCAGTTCCCTTCCTCCATCTACCTCTAATGACTTTTATTTCCCCTTGTCAGTGAGATTCAAGCATCTTATCCTGGGCCCTCATTATTTAGCTTTTTTGAGTCTGGATTTTAGCATGGGTATACTGCAATTTATGGCTAATATCTACTTATAAGTGAATACATACACCATGCATGTACTTTTGGGTCTGGGTTACCTCACTCAGAATGATTATTTTCTGGTTCTATTCATTTGCCTGCAAATTTCATAATATCCTTGTTTTAACAGCTGAGTAGTATTCCGTTGTACAAATGAACCACATTTTTAAATCCATCCCTTAGTTGAGGGACATTGTTTCCAGTTTCTAACTATTATGAACAAAGCTGTTATGAACATAGTTGAGAAAGGGTTCTTTAGGTAATGTGGATCATCTTTTAGATATATGCCCAGGGGTAGTATAGCTGGGTTTTGAGATAGAACTATTCTCAATTTTCTGAGAAACCACCAAATTGATTTCCAGAGTGGTTGTAAAGCTTGCATTCACACCAGCCATAGAGGAGAACTCCACAGCCTCACCAGCATGGGCTACCACTTCAGTTTTTAATCTCAGATATTCTGATGAGTGTAAGATTCAGAGTTGTTTTGATTTGCACTTCCCTGATGACTAAGGACATTGAACATTTCTTTAACATTGTTTTTTTTGTTTTTGTTTTTTTTTGTTGTTGTTGTTGTTTTTGTTTTGTTTTGTTTTGGACATTAGACATTCCTCTCTTGAGGATTCTTGGTTTAGCTCTTTACTCCATTTTTTAATTGAGTTATTTGGTTTGTTGGTGTCTAACTTGAGTTCTTTATATATTTTGGATATTAACCCCTTGTCAGATGTAGGGTTGGTGAAGAACTTTTCCTATTCTGTAGGCTGCTGTTTTGTCTTACTGATGGTATCCTTTGCCTTACAGAAGCTTTTCAGTTTCATGATGTCCCATTTATTAATTGTTGAGCTTACTGACTGAGCTACTGGTGTTCTGTTTAAGTTGTCTCCTATACCAATGTGCTCAAGGATATTTCCCACTTTCCCTTCTATGAGGTTTAGGGTTTCTATTTAATGTTGATATCTTTGATCCACTTGATTATGAATTTTGTGCAGGGTGATAAATATGGACCTATTTGTGTTATTCTACACAAAGACATCAAATTAGATCAGGACCATTTGTTGAAGATGCTTTCTTTTTTCTCCATTGTATGGTTTTGCCTTCTTTGTCAAAAATCAGGTATCCTTATGTGAGTGGGTTTATTTCTGGGTCTTTGATTCTATTCCATTGGTCAGCCCTTTTGTTTCTATATAAATACCATTCAGTCTTTATTATAATTGTTCCATATACAGGGATGTTGATACCTCCAGAAATTCTTTTTATTGTACAAGATTGTTTTAGATATCCTGGGTTTTTTGTTTTTCCATATGAAGTTGAGAATTTTTCTTTCAAGGTCTATAAAGAATTGTGTTGAGGGTTTGATGGGAAGGAAGTGCACTGAATCTGTAGATTGCTTTGGTAAGATGGCTATTTTTACTGTGTTAATCCTACCAATCCATGAGCATGGGAGATCTTTCCATCTTCTGTTTCTATTGTGGAATAGTGTGAAGAGTATTGGTATTTATCTCTTTCTTGAAAGTCTGGTAGAATTTCACACTAAAACCTTTTGGGAGAGGGGCACTTTTTTTTTTTTTTTTTGGTTCTTTTTTCCGGAGCTGGGGACTGAACCCAGGGCCTTGCGCTTCCTAGGTAAGCGCTCTACCACTGAGCTAAATCCCCAGCCCCGGGAGAGGGGCACTTTTAATTAGTTTCTATTCCCTTAGGGGTTATAGATATATTTCAATTGTTTAACTGATCTTGATTTAACTTTGATAAGTAGAGTCTATCCAGAGAATTCTCCATTTCATTTATTTTTTTTTAAATTTTGTGGAATATGGGATTTTGAAGTAAGATCTAATGGATCTTTTGAATTTCCTCAGTTTCTGTTGTTACGTCCTCTTTTTCACTTCTGATTTTATTCACTTGGATATCGTCTCCCAGCTTTTAGTTAGTTTGGCTAAAGGTTTGTCTGCCTTGTTGTTTTTCTCAAAGAACCAACTCTTGGTTTAGTTGATTCTTTATGTTCTACTTTATTTATGTCAGCCCTGAGTTTCGTTATTTCCTAATGTCTACTCCTCTTGGGTGTGTTTGATTCTTTTTATTCTAGAGCTTTCAGGTATGCTGTTAAGTTGCTAGTATGAATCTCTCCAATTTCTTTATGAAGGCACTTAGTGCTATGAACTTTCCTCTTAGTACTGCTCTCATTACGTCACATAATTTTAGGTATATTGTGCCTTCATTTTCATTGAATTCTAGAAAGACTTTAATTTCTTTACTTCTTCTTGACCCAGTTCTCACTGTGGCGAGAGTTGTTCAGTTTCTATGTGTCTGTAGGCTTTCTGTTGTTTATGTTGTTGTTGGAGTCCAGCTTTAATCCATGGTGATCTGATAAGATGCAAGAGGTTATTTTAATATCCTTTATCTGTTGATAAAGTATATGGTCAGTTTTGGAGAAAGTTCCATGAGGTGCTAAGAAGAAGGTATAATCTTTTTTGTTTACATGAAAGGTTCTGTAGACATCTGTTAGATCCATTTGATTTATAACCTCTGTTAGTTTCATTATTTCTCTGTTTAGTTTTTGTTTTGATGACCTGTCCATTGATGTATTGTGTTTAATGTGCGACTTAAGCTTTAGTCATGTTTCTTTCATTAATGTGGCTGCCCTTATATTTGGGGCATAGATGTTCAGAATTGAGATAGTATCTTGGTGGATTTTTCCTTTGATGAGTATAAAGCGTCCTTCTCAATTTCTTTTGCTGACTTTTGGTTGAAAGCCTATTGTTTTTAAGTATTGGAATGGCTATTCCAGCTTGTTTCTTGGGCCCATTTACTGGAAAACCTTTTTTTTCCATCCCTTTCCTCTGAGGTGATGTTTATTTTTGTTGCTGAGGTGTGTTTCTTATATGCAGCAAAATGATGGATCCTTTTTATATATCTACTCTGTTAGCCTGTGTCTTTTTATTGGGAAATTGAGTCCACCGATGTTGAGACATGTTATTGACCAATAATTAATTTCTGTTATTTTGATGCTAGTGTGTGTGGGGTGTGTGTGTGTGTGTGTGTGTGTGTGTGTGTGTGTGTGTGTGTGTGTGTGTTTCTTCTTTTTAATTTGCTGGTGTGAAATTTCTCATTTCTTGTGTTTTCTTGGTTGTAGTTACCCTCCTTATGTTGGAGCTTTCCTTCTCATATCCTCTGTAGGGCTAGATAATTTTTTTTGATTTGGTTTTGTGTTGGAATATCTTATTTTCTCTATCTATAGTGATTGAAAGTTTTGCTGGGTGTATTACTCTAAACTGACATCTCTGGTCTCTTGGGGTCTGCAAAATATTTGCTCAGGCCCTTCTGACTTATAGTTTCTGTGTTGAGAAGTCAGGTGTAATTCTGATAGGTCTGCCTTTATACATTACTTGGCCCTTTTCAGTGGCAGCTTTTAATAGTCTATTTTTATTCTGTACATTTAATGTTTTGATTATTATGTGGTGGGAGGATTTCCTTTTCTGGTCCAATCTACTTGGTGTTTTGTAAACTTCTTATATATTTACAGGCATTTATTTATTTAGGTTAAGGAAATTTTCTTCTATAATTTTGTTGAAGATACTTTCTGGGCCTTTGAGCTGGAAATATTCTCTTTCTTCTATTCCTATTATTTTTAGGTTTGGTCTTTTCATAGTGTTCCAAATTTTCTAAATGTTTTTTGCTAGAAACTTTTTAGATTTAGCATTTTCTTTGACTGGTGTATCAATTTTTTTTTCTTCTATTGTATCTTGTAAGCCTGAGAGTCTGTCTTCCATCTCTTATATTCTGTTGGTGATGCTTGCATGTGTAGTTTCTGTCCTCTTTCCTAGGTTTTCCATTGCCTCGTTTTGTGTTTTCTTTATTGCTTCTATTTCTGTTCATAGTTCTTTACAATTTTATTCATTTCTTTTACTTGTTTGAATGTATTTTTATGCATTTCTTTAAGGGGTTATTCATTTCCTTTTTAAGAGTCGCCATCATCTTCATAGTCTATCATTAGATTTAAGGTCATTTCCTTCTGCTTCAGGTGTGCTAGCAACCCAGGGTTGCTGTAGTAGGAGAGCTGGGTTCTTGTCTAGCCTCTAGCCATCATCTATTCGTCCCTGGTATTTGCATCCCTGGTAGTTCTCGATGGCAACAGGCCTCTGAGATTGCAGGTAGAGCTAGCTGTCCCGGGTAGCAGCTGGCTCCCAAGGATGCAAGCACAGCTGGAAGTCCCTGATGGCCTCAGGCCTCTAGTTGTCCCAGGCAGGCAAAACTGTAGTCAGTGGAATAGAGCATGGCACACTTCTAATGGTGTTTTCAAATTCCCAGTGACTTGAAAAAGACATGTCATTTGAGAGTAGCCAAAGATCACTTTTGATGTGGCTGAGGTGACAAACTGGTGGGAAATGTATTTTCTAGAAACAAGACCAGACAGACAAAGAGAAGACTTGCTAAACTATACCACAAAAGGCACTGTGGGCAAGTCCAAGGGGGAATTGCTTGGTCTTACCTCACGAGCAGTTTGTATGGAGTTCATTTCTAAACAGGTAGGCAGGCTTCTCACAATCTTGTTAATTAGTATAGCTTTCAGGACAAGTCATCCTTTTTGACACTAGCTGTTTGAACTCATTCATTTGACTCCATGGACCATTGGGAGTTAAGCTCTAGTTGTTTCCATAAGATACTTCAAGTCTGTGAAGTCAGGCTCCAGGTGATGATGGCCTGATTGTCCAAGTGTCAGAATTTCTGTTTTTATTTGGGTCTTTGTCTTTACAGATTTCTCCAGAAAAAAAAAAAATCTTAGCAGAACTAGGTCTCCTTGGTCTCTGATAAGTGGCTCAATCAGTATTCACCTCGGGGTTTTCTAATCTGTGTCAGGAAATGCAGGGCTGGGATGTGTAATGGAGGAGTTACCCCTCAGGCAGGTTCTATTGTTCTTAAAATCAACCTAGAGTTAAATCAGAACAAAATGTGACAAGGGGCTTCTGATGAGCCACTGGAGCGTTCTCTTCCTCCATACTAACAAGAGTCGGGGGCTGGAGAGATGGCTCAGAGGTTAAGAGCACTGACTGCTCTTCCAGAAGTCCTGAGTTCAATTCCCAGCAACCACATGGTGGCCCACAACCATCAGTAGTGAGATCTGATGCCCTCTTCTGGTGTGTCTGAAGACAGTGACAAGTGTATTCACACAAACATACTAACAGAGTATATGTGCGCCAACTCTGGTTAGGGTTGCAGAAGTCAGGAAGAACTTTTCAGCTCTTTAAACTTTAATGGGACATCATCATTAGATGTGGATAATTTCAGAATCCACAAGTGCTTTTGGGTCTGTGGATCGCATCGATCAGGAAAAACATAGAGGTAACAGGTACAACACTCTCTATGTCCTCTGCCTTCTCTTACTTAGCTCAATGGGTCTTCTTTCCCCCATCCTCCTTCTCCTCCTCCTTTTCTTTCTCCTTTTATTAAAAATAAGACAGGGTCTTACTATGTAGCCATTGGAGTCACAGAGACTCACCTGTCTCTGCCTCCTGGGACTACAGGCTTGCACCAGCATACCCTTCCCAGATACTAAAAAGTTATCATTTTAGCAAAAAGAAGAAGAAACATACAAAAAGCATTAAATCTCACTCCCACCTCACCCTCACAAAATCCATCAACCTATCTTGTTAAACTCGTTTTGTTTGCACAGAACTGGAAAGACAGTATAGCTCCTATTACTTTCTGTCTCTCTCTCTCTCTCTCTCTCTCTCTCTCTCTCTCTCTCTCTCTCTCTCTCTCTCTCTCTCTCTCTCGGTTTGGGAGACAGGGTCTCTACAAAGCCCAGCTATTCTAGAACTCACTGTATAGACCAGGATGGCCTCCAACTCACTGAGATCCATCTGCCTCTGCCTCCAAGGGAGTGTCAGGACTAAAGATATGTGCCACCATGCCTGCCTCTTACTTTTGGGTCAACTGTTGGCTTTATTCATTCATTCGTTTGTTTGCTTGTTTGTTTATTGTTCCCCAAGTTGGGTGGTGTCATGAACCCTAGGCTCTACAGCTGCAAGAGCAGAAGACCTATCCTCAGAGGACGACTGGAGACACCTGTGACTATAGAATTTGGGGAAGAAGACCACCTGGTAAAGATGGCTGTCCCGCTGCCTCTACTTCATTCAGGCTGGGCTAGCAGCTTCATAATGCACTTACTCCTCCCAAAACAAACTTGGCCTGACTTGCTTTCTTTCCATTGACAGCACAAGAGAAATCCAGCCATGTTTGTGTTGCTTCGGGATGAGGTGAATGTCCATCAGTTCACTGGACTTTCAGAAAACTCCCAGGAATCTTTACAGATACACATTGAATTCTCTAAGCCAGTTACAAGAGCCTTTCCCATCATACTGTTAGTAAGGTGTGTGAAGGTGGCAGCTACAGTGGAAGTGACATTACAACATGATGGGGTGTCCTGAAGGGGTTTTATGATCAAGAATGTCAAGATTGTATGTGTTTTTAAAGGAATAATGAGGGTCATTGTCTAAAGAAATTATATATATGCATAGATGTGTGTAAGTGTGTGCTGTACGTATGTGTATATATATGCACATGCATGTATACACTTAAAATTATTATACTTTTTTAAAAGCTAGGTTCCTACCTGTTGGCTAGATTGTGAAACACCTGAGTTTCAGTTTTACTATGGATGACTCCATTTTGAAGAAGTCTGATAACACAGACCTGGACCACAATTATTCTACTGTTCTCTCCATCACTTGTTTCTTTTCTTCTTTTTCTCCAGGAGTCAATGTGTTCAAATTTATACTCCCAAAGAGACTTAATAAATTAATCCTCTTTCTCAGTGACATTGAGTTATGTGAGATTAGATTGGTCTCATTTAGTGGCTAGACTATGTGGAAAGGCTATTGGAGAACCTTTGGACTCTGCAGCTGAAAACAGTGCTAGAAGTCACCTTAGTGACTGACTGACAGGTGGGGAGGGGCAGTGTCTTCCGGGAGCAGCAGACCTGGGTCTTTCTGTCCTCAGAAACCCATGTGTTTGGGCACATGTTAGCTGTTCCACTGCACCTGCTTGACGAGGTGCGTCCCTCGACTGGCTGCAAGGGCCTCAGGAGCAAGGGCATGAGTTATGTCTGCTGCTCAGATAGGCCCCACACATAGCTGAGTCTCCATTCACTGGCTTGACTCTATCTGCCAAGGGAGCCGAGCCATTGGATATCTAAAGGTTTCTGTTTACCTGAAGAATCTGGATTTTTTTTTTCACCTAATTTTTCAAAGTCGCACACAAAAAGTAATTTCCTTATCTGACTATTTTGAGCCTCTCTTCTCTGCCTGCCAATTCCACACTTGCTGATAGTAGGGCGAAGCATTGGTGCAGGTAAATATACATTTGTCCTGCTCTGTGGCATGCAGCCAGATGTTTGCTGTCACCCCATAAAGAAAGCTGGTTATTGTTCTTGTTTTTTCTTGAAGTAGATGTTGTTTGGTTGGGTTGTTTTGTTGGTTTGTTCTTTACAGATATAAGGGATAAAGTATTACATGTATGTATTGGGGGATATTAAGAGGCTGTATATCAGGGAATAACCCATGTTGGTTCTTTTTAGCCCTGATTATCTCCAGCTCTCCCTTTCTAGGACAAAGAATGTTTGTTACAAAGAACATAAGTATACACCGAGAAGAAAAGCTGCACCTCACAACATTATGTTTGCCTCTAGGTTCTCTGAGAAAGCCACACCTTCTGATTTTCTCATGAAGCAAGTCTACTTCTGGGATGAGCAGACCGTACAAATGTATGTACCTGCCGCCCCATGGAGAGGTCAGTGGATGCTAAGCCTTTGAACTCTCCATCCTCGTTATGTGCTGAGGACACGCTGTGGCCTGTATGTGCATGTGTTTTTCTTTCTTTACTGCACCAACATCCAAGTCTGCACCGCCATACAAGCTTAAAACATTTTAAATGGTAACATCAATAAAATTAAAACATTTTAATGGTAAACTTTATTAGCCTTATTTTAATTAAAATTATATAACAACCTCCCCCCTTATTTTTCTTTTATTCGATCTATCCTATGCTTCCTTTTACTCCCTCTTCAAATTATGGCCTTATTTACCGTGTTGCACACACAAATACCAAAATATATGAATACAACATGCTCAGTCCACTTAATGGTGTGTGTGTGTGTGTGTGTGTGTGTGTGTGTGTTTCAAGGCAGACCACTGCTTGGTCCTGGATTACTAATTAGGTGGCTCCTCCCTGGGGAGGAGAGTGAGAGACCAATCCTCTCACTCTCGTTATTTATGAGTTGCCCGTGGTTCTGTCTCTAAGCATGAGGTCCTGTGAGATCTTCCCATTTCAGCGTATCAGCTCTCTTGGGGTTGCACTTCTTCAGGTCTGGTGTAGGCAGCTGTGTTGCTGAAGTAGTATGGGCTCTGCTTCCCTGCCACTGCTAAGAGACACAATAGCACAGTAGATTTTCTGCCCGTCCGGCTCTGACAGTCTTCCCAGCCGTTCTTCTGCAGTGTTCCTTGAGCCCGAGGTGCAGGAACTGTGTCGTAAATGCATTGATTGGGCCTGGACACTCCACCATCACTTCTTCAATGCATTTTGACCAGTTGTGGATTCCTGTGATTGTCTCCATCTGTTGCAAAGAGAAGTTTCTTTGATGAGGAATGGTGGTCTCTTAGATGTGAGGCCATTGTTAGAAATCAATTCCTTATATCTGACTTTTAAGAGAAATCATTTACATATATAATTTAGCACTGGCACAATGTCACTACTTTAGCATTTTAGATCTCTGGCTTATTCGTTATTGCATATTGTATGAAGAATAGTCCAAATATTATTCTTCTGTATATTTACTTCATTTATTTATTTATCACGAGACTGTGTGGTGTAGTTTATGTTTTATGTGGTTTATGCACACATGTGGGCAGGTGTGCAAATCTCTGTGTGTGCAAAGAAAGAGAACGATGTCTAGTGTCCTGCTCTATCCCTCTCCATCCTATTCCCTTGAGACAAGGTTTCTCTGTGAACCTGAGACTAGACCAGTGGCCAGCAACGGTCATTGATCATCTTGTCTCCACTCCCCAGAACACTAGATTACAAGCAAATGTATGACCACATCAAACATTTTATGCAAGTTCTGGGGATTTGAACTCATGTCCTGATGTTTGTACAGCAAGCACTCTTATCCACTTGCCATGTCCCTATTAATTCCATAGTTTTACAAACAAGTAATATCTAAGTGTTCCCAAACCGTGTATTTAAAACTCTCAGGAGAAAACTTCGTATAAGTGGAAATTAAGTGCTTTTACTTTTAAACATCAAACTTACCAAGAGATGATTGGCTAAACCCAATCCGTGTATTGTCTCCAGAAGCATAGTGTTTGACAAAGTGACTAATGGTCTGAGAAGAAGCAGAAGAGGCTTGAATGGGAGCGACAGAGGAGCTGAACTGTCTCCATCCACGCCGGAGTGGAATGACCCCTTTGTTTGGGATGTCATGAAGGACTTAGAACATGGTGGCACTGGAAACACTATTTTTCTCCTAGGCACTTTGTCTCTCACAAATAAAAGTCTGGGCATGTTGAGTTCAATGGAAATTCCCCAAAGCAGGAAATGGCCAGAGTATGATGAACCTTTCAGTCCTTCTCTCTCTGTCTCTGTCCCCAGCTGCCCTTCCACTTGCATTGAAGATGGAGTATGCCCCTTGCAAAGTTCATATGATTATTGATAGTTTTTTTTTCTAGGAGCCAATGTGGGATACTTATCCCTATTAGATGCTGATTATGACAGGAAACCTCCAAATAAATATCTTGCTGGGGCTGTAAACTATACGGTGCATTTCCAGTGGATCCAATGTGTGTTTTGGGACAAGACAGAGTGGCGATCCGAAGGTCCCTGTCCACAGCCAGGAACTTCTCCTGAAAAAGTCAACTGCAGGTATGGGTACACTACTGCAGGGGAAGCCTGGGAATTTTAACCACCGGCTCCCCTTTCTTCTGCATTTGTTCCATTCACTAGGGTCTTCCATAAGCGATGTCCTCTTGTGAAAGTTGAGCCATCTTGATAGATGCTCGCCCAGTGGAATGGGCCTGCTACGCCCGGCTGCGAGTCAGTCTTGTGCCTGCCAAGGAAAGGTGCCGGTATCTGCTGGGCCTCTGGCCCGAGCCGCCTGTAATGCCTGGCACGGTGCAGGTAGTCAGTGCCCACTGTGAAATGAGTCGGCAAGTGAGGGGCACATGTGCTTACCAGATAGACGTCTTTGTGTAGATGCCTTGGTGTCCTGTGACTGCATTTTGTAGCCAGGCAGGTGGGTTCTCTACTGTTACAAGCCCTGCCATCCCATATCCTTGTGTGCAAAGGAATTCTCTACCCAAGGGCATGATTTGACAGTTAGCTGCACCTGGAAAGAGAAGTCTCTTCATGGATATAGGCAGGCAGCCTTCCTGGTCGATTTGGGATATCTGGGTCATATGGCTATAGTAAATGTTATTTATCACCCAGGCATAGACTTAACAATCTTATGATGGTTTGCTTTAGTACAATCATTTCTGCTTACCTTCTCAATGGCATAGAAATTCAGTAATTACTGGTATAGAAGGGCTTATCCATGCTAAGAACAGAGAAGCTACGAGGAGTTTTGTGTTGTGTTTGCCTGTTAGGGGTGAAACCTGTTCAAGTTCTACTAAGCTGGTGACATTTACATCCATTGTTACTTTTTCTGTGTTGAACAGTTTTTATTCATTTAAAAAGCATTTGATCATATTAATCCCACATTACCCTCTCTTGTTCACCTCTCACTCCTGGTTCCCCTCCTGCCTTCAAATCGTGTGTGTGTGTGTGTGTGTGTGTGTGTGTGTGTGTGTGTGTTTAATCAAAAATTTATAGAATATATTATGACCAGGATTTCCCCTCCCCCATCTCCTCCCACAACCTCCCCACCTCCACATTAATCCAACTCCAAACTTTTCCTCTTTTGAAGGCAAACATTCCAATAAAAAAGCAAACAAACGAGAATAAAGTAGATAAATAAAATAGACAGTAAGAAGCACAACACACACACACACACACACACACACACACACACTCTCACTCACGCACCAATACTGCACAAAACTGGAAAACGTAATATACACACACAAGATATGTAAGATTTAAAAATGCCCAAAATGAACAAAATATTCAAAATTACCATTGAGTTCATTTTATTTTGACCATCTGTTGATGGGCTTAACCCCGAAGTGTGGTTTATATGCCTAGTAAAACTCCATTGGAGAAAACTGATTTTTCTTTGGTAAGTGGTTGTCAGTTGACCATAGCATCTTGGTTAGGGATGGAAGACAGTGTCCATCCACTCCCTTCTCAGCACTGGGACCACATCTGGCCTGAACCTGTGTAGATCCTGTGCGTGTTTCCACCATCTCTGTGGGTTCCTATGAGCATCCGTCCTGTTGTGTCTGGAAGATGCTGTTTCCTGAGAGTTTTATGCCAGTAGCCACAGCTGCTGTGAGTCCGTGATTCCAAAGGCCAGGCCATATCCAGAAGCTGGCATTTCAGAGGGTTCCCAGGCATCATCTGACTCCTCTCCGTCTTTATGACCCCTCTTTGAACCTGAAGGAAGTTCTATAATTGTCCTGTTTAGAGTCGAGCACGCAATAGTCACTTTCTCAGCATTTTGATGAGTTCTGAGCTTCTGCATTAATTCACTAAAAGTACACACTTCTCTGACCAAGGTTGAAAGCGACACTAATCTATGTCTATAAAAATGCATATTTGGCTACTCTATTTAGCAAAAGACCAATAGTACCTTCCTCTCTAGGGCCTGTAATACACACAGACAAAGGTGTTTTATCAGCCTTACAATACCAGACATATGTTCCCTATAATGAAGGAAGCCTCAAATCCAATCAGAAAGCTACTGCTTACCTCTGAGGCAGTCCTGCCATTACCTCACCAGTGGGCATGCATTACCTAGCAAGTCAGTAGTAGATGGTGCAGGACCCACGGCTGGAGAGCATTGCTAATGGTATTTCTTCCCCTACCCTCTGAATAACGCCTTCCAGCACTATGATTGCTAGCCAGCAGGGAGCAAGCTTCCAGATCATTTTTTTTTGTGTGTGTGTGTCCTATAATCTAACCATAGAGTGTCTTCAGCAATAGGATTTTACCATCTAGTTCTGGTGCATAACGAAGAGCAATGGCAGGAGTCTGTATTGTTTGGGGAGCTTCTGGAGACTCCATAGCCAATAAGTCATGAGGAGGTGTGCCAGTCACACTTGGCACTTCTAGAAGCAGCATTACATACCCATGCACGCTTATTCAGGGTTCCTCACTTCAAACTGTTTATTGTTACAGTATCTGTAGTTTATAAATAGCAAAATTCCATTTCTTCTTGTAAGTTCTTAGTTTTGGTTGACCCAACCCTTTACCTTTCCCTACACCTCCCCCCTCTGCATTTGAACCTTTTCTCTCCTCTGACCCTCCCCACTTTCTTATGTGTTTACTTTCCCTCCCAAGACCTTTCCTGCTGCTGCCTCTCTCAGTTCTTCTCTTGCTTCCCAGCCTCTTCTGGCAACTCCTTGCTCCAACTGAACATGGAAATCTAAAAATTTAAAACTAAAATCCATATGTGAAAGAGAACAAGACATTTGTTTTTCTGGGACTGGTTAAACTCACGCAAATATTATTTTCGGCGTCCACCCATTTCCTGCGAATTTAATTGTGTGTGTGTGTGTGTGTGTGTGTGTGTGTGTGTTGAGTAGAATTCCATTGTGTACATGTACCACATCTTTATTATCCACCCATCAACCCGTAGACATCCCATTCCCTGGCTATTGTGGGTAGAGCTACAATGAACACGGATATGCAGATATCTCTGTCAGAGACTCTAGAATTCTTTAATTCTCTGCCCAGAGTAGTGTGGCTGGGTCATATGGTAGTTCTACTTTTAGCCTTTTATTTTTATAGGTATAGTGTTTTACTTATAGAACTAATTTGGTGTAGGATTCCTCTCTATGTTTTTAAAATTAATCATTCCATTCCTTTACATCTCAAATGATATCCCACTTCCCGGTTATCCCTCTACAAGCCCCCATCCCACAAGCCCTCTTTCTTCCCTCCCCTTTGCCTCTATGAGGGTGTACCCCCACCCACCCACCCTCTCCCATACCATCCCTCCAGAATCCCCCTATGCTGGGGCATCAAACCTCTACAGTACTTAGGGCCTACCCTCCCACTGATGTCAGACAAGTCCATCCTCTGCTACATATGTATCTGGAGCCATGGACACTCCATGTACACTCCTTGGTTTGTGGTCTAGTCCCTGGAATCCCTTGGAGTTCCAGCCAGATGATGTTCTTCCTGTGGGGTTGCAATCCCCCTTGGCCATTTGAGAAATCTCTACACTGACAGTTACTGTACCAACTGCTTTTGCTACCAGTGGTGAATGAGGGCTCTCTCTTTCCTACAGCCTCCCCATCATTGATTGTGATTTGATTTCTTTTTTTTTTTTCTTTTTCTTTTTTTCGGAGCTGGGGACCAAACCCAGGGCCTTGCGTTTGCTAGGCAAGCGCTCTACCGCTGAGCTAAATCCCCAACCCCGTGATTTGATTTCTTGATGGCAGTCATTCTGTCTGGTGGGATAGATTAGAATCTCGAAGTAGTTTGAATTTGCCATTCCCTGATGGCTAAGGATGCTAAACACTGTTGCAAACGTTCACTTTCATTTCCTCTTCATTCTCTGTCAGGATAATAGCCCATTTTTAATTGCGTTTTTTTTTTTAATTTTATGTTTAGAAAATGTTTTAGTTTGTTGTATTATCTAGATACTTCATTTTTCTACTTGATCTTTTTTATTTTTTCTTTTATTGAAAATAGATTCTTTTCTTATATAATCCATCCTGATTATAGTTTATTCCCCTCTCCATTCCTCCCATTTCCTCTCCTCCCTCCAGATCCACTTCCTTTCTGTCTTTTATTAGAAAAAGACAGGGTTCTAAAAGATACCATCGAACATGACAAAATAAAACATAAGTTGAAGCAAAAATGGTCATACTGAAGTTGGAAACAGCAGCCCAACAGGAGAGAGGTGTCCCAAAAGCAGGCATAAGAGTCAGATACTCCCTTGCTCTCATGATCAAGAGTCCCATAAAAATAATATCTAAATATTAATCTTCTGCCAGATGGCAGTTGGCAAAGATTTTCTCCGTTGTGCAGACTGCCTCATCAATCAGTCAATAGTTTCGTTTGCTGAACAGCTTTTCAATGTCATTAGATTCCCTTTGTCTTATTTTCTGAGAAACTGGAGTCCCTTTTAGAAAGTCTTACATAAGCCTGTTTCTTACCAAATATCCTCTACCTTTTCCTCTACTGGTTTTAGAATCTCCAGGTTTAAATCTTTAATCCACTTGGAGTTGACTTTTATTGAGGGAGAGAGATAATTACCTAGTTTCATCTTTCTACCTGTAGGTACTGAGCTTTTCCAGCACTATTTATTGAAGATGCTGTCTTCTTCAATGTGCATTTTTGGTATCTTTGTCAAAAATCAGGTGGCTGTAGTTCTATGGACTTATGTCTAAATTCTCTATTTCAACCCACTGGTTTCCATGTTTGCGTGTGTGTGTGTGTGTGGGTGTGTGTGTGTGTGTGTGTGTGTGTGTGTGTGTGAAAATGCCACATTATTGTTATTACTATGGCTTTTAGTAGCCCTTTACAGTAATGTGGTGCTATGGGAAGTCACTGATAATATTGCCGTGTTTAGACATTCTCAGCTGTTAAATCATACATGAAAACAATCCTTTGTTCTCTCCTATATAGTACTTTTTTCCCTCTTAGAGCCAGAGTCACAAAGGAAGAATATGCAGAAACTATCTTCATGGTAATAAAGGGGAGGCAACTTTATGTTTTAAAAAAAATAGTATTTGCAGTTGTTGTCATGACAGGCTTAGCAATGATGGGGTAGCTGTGAGACCAGGACAGGTGCTTAAGCAAAAGTCAGCCCACATGAGGCTCTAACCTGACTCTCAGGTGAGAATGTGCTGCGGTGAGTCTGCCTGTAGGGGGCAGTGTACCGCGCTGTCTGACATTTGAGGACAGTCTTCTGACTCCCAGTACCAAGGCTTGAGGCTCTGTGTAAGTTAGATAGTTACAAATGAAGACATGGCAAACTGGAGTGCATCAGAAGATCAGAAAAACTGGCGTGTCTTTTTTTTTCCAACTTCTCACTGTCCCATCCCAAACATCTGGACCCAGCCTACATTACTTCTCATGTGCTTTCCCCTTCTAGCTACCATCGCCTTGCACCTTTCTCCGTCCTAAGAAGAAAGCTGAATGCCACTTTTCAAGTGAGCAGCGTTTCTGAGTTTCAGAGGTGAGTTCCATTCTCTGAAGGAAAACGTCATTCCATGTGGGCTGGTGACCACGTAAGAGATGCCCACGCTCTGTTGAGTCTCTACTTAACACTTATGTCACATGTTTGTTTTCTGGAGCACAGATATTAGGAATGCTAGTCTTCTCGTGTTCTATTACCGTTTATAATGCTAGTCTTCCATGGTCTATTACTGTTATACTTTACAGCCACAGGTGGGAGCCTTACGAATACCAGGAAGCCGATATCTTTTTTACTTGTCAGCTTGGCTATATTTAAGTCTAGAGTGGGTCAATTATTACCAATTTAATTAATATCTACAGCAATAAAGAATGACCCTCAGTTTACTCATACTCTCTTAGCCTCATTTTTCAATAACAGCCTCTACCCTATTTTAAATGATAAGTTTAAAAGTTATCGTGTATTTGTAACTCCTGTCTCATAACAAACAACTATATTTAGAGTATGGAAAATGAGTGTATTGAGGGAAAGCCACTTGGAATATTTCTTGCACTTATATTGGTAGAATATGAAACTGTCCTTCACTTATGCATGGTACTTAGTAGATTAGTTGGTGGGCCTGATATGCAGTATCTTAGGTGGGCTTTTTATTTCTGTAAAGGAACACCATGACCATGCAACAATTATAAAGAAAGTATTTAATTGAGGCTGGCTTACAGTTCAGAGGTTTGGTCCATTATTGTCATGGCGAAAAGCATGGTGGACATGGTAGCTGAGAGTTCTACAGCTGAATCTGCAGGTAGCAGAGAGAGAGAAAGAGCAGCATTGAGCCTAGAGCATTTGAAGTCTCAAAGTCCACCCCAAGTGACACACGCCAACAAGGCCACACCTCCTAATAGTGCCACTTTTTATGAACCTATGGGATCCATTGTCCTTCAAACCACCACAGGTAACAAGTCAGTCATTAGTTACTAACAAAGGATGCTATGCCAGGGAAGATTTCCAGCCAAGCTATTCTCAGGGCTTAGAAATTGCAGTAGGCCAGTCCTGTTCTGCAACACCAGTGCTGTTGTGCATAGACAGGGAGGAGCATGGTATGATGCTGCTGAATGAAAATGTAGCCAAAAGTCACCCCAAAGCACTGGTGATATTGGGAGGTTCAGGATATGAGAAAAAGGGTGAGCCACAGTGGGCTGTGAGTTAAGATGGTGCTTGAGCAAGTGTGATCTGACTCTGGTTCTGCTCTAGAAGAAGAAAGAAGAACTCTGGGGATCAAGTGCATATTCTAGTTCTTCAGTGGAGTAAGAGTAATGAGGCAGGAGACTAGAAAGGTAGCATTCCCACACAGCACAGTCCCTCGAAATTTGTCAAGTACAGATAAAGCCCAAGTCCCAGGTATGCTAAGGTTCTGGCTAGAGGGACTTTACATGGGTGACTCTCTGTGGGTCTACAGAGAGGAGGCGGCTGGGTATGAGCTCTCCCAGGCAGACTTGGTGCATCGGTAGCAGGGACCAGGTGAGTGTAAGTTGCAGGTGGAGAGCAAGCAGCCTCCCTCACAGGAACATGACTGTGTAACAGAGGTACACTGGAACATCTTGACCTTCTGTCTTGCTCTGCTAGGAGGCAGCAGAAGGAGAACTGAAAGGCACATCAGTATTACAAAGCATGCCCCATACAGGGATATTCTTCTTTCTTTCCTTCTCTTCTTCCATTGTTTCATTCATACTAAGGATTAAACCCAGAGCCTCGCATATGCTAGGCAAGTACTCACTCTATCACTGAGCCATATACCCTAGCCCCGGCATGCTTTTTCAATTTCTGTCTAAGTTCATTGGGCCTGGCAGGGTCCAGCTTTCTACCACCCCAGTTGGATCATCACAGACTCCTTGTGGCTTCAGTGTAGTTTGCAGGGTGCCTGGCTGGCATTTGCCATGGGCAACTCTGCTTTCAGTCTCCTTCCACTCAAACAGGATGAGGTGTTTGGAAAAATATGTCCATGATGACCAATGAGAGCTTGTGAATTATTAAAGTGCTAATCTGTCTTCCTGAATGCCAGTTCCCATGAGAAATTTCCTTAATTTCTCTTCCTTTGTTTACAGTCACCCACACAACTTGCTTCCCAGTATTTTCAGTGTGTTTTTCTTGGTTCTTTATGGATTTTTGATGAGTAAAAGCAGCTGTGTAGATTGTCATGAGAAAAAGAATCCTGGTTGTATTTTTCTGGAAGAAGAAACACTGCTTGGCCACCAACTGTATGCAGTCGTCATTGACACTGGCTTCCGGTCACCAGCCAGATTTACCTCAAAGGTAATGTGAGCTCCTAGCAAAGCCTTTAGTGAGCTCTCAGGTGTGGAGGGCCTGATAGTATGACAAGACAATAAGATGGTCCCCTGTCCTCCTGCATATTTGTAAGACAAAAGGCAGGGCTCTCTTCCTGCCCCCAGGATTCTCATTTCCCTTTCTGCCTTCAGGTAAAAAGCAGCTTCAGAGGTTTCTTCTGAATGGGACTCTTCTGAACTGTGCTGTACTCCTCTGAGTTAACACTGAATGCCTGGCCCACACAGAGAAGGATCTAGCAAGAAAGGAGTAAGAGGTTCCTAGCCTAGCTTTTGGGCTAAGAGGGAACAGGCTAGGTTGGGAGTTTGAGGCTAAAGGCAGAGTTCCCTAGAGAAGCAAATGAATGATGAGGAGAGGAGGAGGACAAAGAAAGGCCACCCTAGCAGCCCACCCAGGCCAAAGTGGGCTAAGGAAGAGAGGTCTGCAAGCACAGAAACAAACTGATTCAGGACCATATGCTATCAATGTGCTCCTTCAAATATACCAGGAAGTCTGCATGTGTGCTTGATACACACTCCATTTTTCTCCAAAAACCATGTCTGCTTAATGGAAACCATAGGACCAGAGGCAGGGGAGTATGGCCTTATCTAGAAGCCGGAAGATAGATCTGTGTGCCTTGTACAAAACAATGTATGCTTGTACAAAAACAATGTGAAATAATTAGGCCCAATGAGTTAGACAAACTTGTTAGATTCATCATTGGTGTGAGGTGAACATACCACTCATCCACACAGGAGTCAGTGACTTTCATTCCACAGAAGTGGAAGCAACATCCCACTCCTAGTGACAAAACATTGAGAACCTAAAGGTGAATTCATCTAACATATATAGGAGAAACAGGGAAAGAATTTGCTCAATATTTATAAAAGACCTAAATAAATAGATATCTTTATGCCATGGCTAACACAGCTTCTTTCCCCTTGTAATAAATCTTTAGGAGTGATGGTAATGATGATAATGTGAATCGGTTTATTCCTATATGCATATGACTTGTCTTATTGGAGTTTGTTTTGCTTTCTTTTGAAAGGATTGTGATTGCTTCCAGACATTTTTTTCCTGAATAGCCTCTCTGGTCTCTAAGACCTCAAAACACACCCGAGTCATTTTGGGGATAGGCAGGGGGAACAGGGTTTTTGGTTTTGTTTTGCTTAACTGTTTGTCTGCTTGTTGATACAGGATCTCACTATATAACTGCACTAGCCCTAGAATTGCTCAGGCTGGCCTCAACTCAAGACATTCTCCTGCCTCTTCTTCCCAAGTGCTGGGGTTAAAAGTATGTCACCACACCCGGCCACCACACCATCTGTTTCACTGTAACACACACACACACACACACACACACACACACACACACACACACACACCACCACCACCACCACCACCACCACCACTACCACCACCACCATCACCACCACCACCAACAACAAACCTAAGACATAAAGAGATTAAAGCCAATTAAATTAACTGTATTTTCAGAAAAAAGTCTTGCAGAACAGGAATTATTGATTGTTAAGTTCATGTGGAAGGGAATACTAGTACCCAGGAGAATATTAGGCTTAACAATCTGAAAGAGAACAGGGTTGACTCCCCAGACATCCAGGCACGAGCCATCACAGTGTAGTGTCTTATGGGGTTGGCCAGTAGACTTATGTGACAGCAAGATACCTTAGAAATGACCCAAATATGTGTCTGGGTCTTATAGACCAGAGAGGATATTCAGCAAAATGTGTCAGAGAAATCACAGACCTTGCAAAAGAAAGCAATATAAAATATTTAATTGACATAAAATATAGGCATAAAAAAATAATCCCAGGAATCTAACTACAGACAGATAATTTTACAAAGAATTCAGTAACTACTCAGAGAAGATTACTTTGGACTAGGACAGGATTTCAAAGACAAGAGATTAATGCTTTCTTATGGAAAGGTTAAAATGATACCACATCAAAGCTGAAGGTTCCTGTGTGACAGATACCAGGGAGAGTAATAAGCACAGCCCAGTGCTATCCTAGAGTGCTCCTGGTGGACATCAGTACCCCACCCACCAGCCCTGCCCCAACTCAGGTGTCCTGCAGGCCTCCCCCAGTGCCCTACCAACATGTCCTGGGTATGAGATGATGCCCTCCATGGAGTTCTCCTGCCCTGCTGAGGGGATCCCACAGGGGATCCCACTCTTCCAGAAAAATCCTGTGGAGAACTGGCTAGTCGAGAAAACTCTGCCATGAAGGATGCCAGCCCTGGTCTGTAAAGGCTCTGTAAGCCATGCAGGCCCCACAGCAGGCCTCAGTACCAGGACCCACCAGTACTGAGCTGAAGTGAGCCTCTGTGATACATCCTCATCTCTCATATCTACTTCTGTCTTAAGGTTTTCATTGTTCTATGTGGTGAAAATGGACACTCAGAAACCAAAGAACTTTGCTGTCCAGAGAAGCCCTTATTTGGAAGGAACTCCAGGCACACCTTTATCCTGAGGTATCGATGACCACTGCAACCACATGTCTGGGGAAAGAGGCTAGTCAGAATGGGGTATCACAAAGACCCTGAGTCGAGAGCATTGGCTTTCTGAGCATCATCCTAAGGTAGAGCTTGCTGGTGGAGCATAGACAGGGTATGATCGCTGGCTCACACACGTACAGTTCTAAGAAGGTTCTGGTTTTGCTTTGTCTTTTGAAGGCAGGACCTCACTATGCAGCTGTGGTAGGTCTATTCACTATATAGACCAGGCTGGCCTTGAACTTGCAACTATCCTCCTGCCTCTGCCATCTGGGGGCTGGAATTACAAGTATGCCTAATGTATGAGCTATTACTACTCTTTAGTGTAGATTAGCATGTGGGTGAGAATAAAGACAGGAAAAAAAGGTAGAGGCTTACTAAGCTTGTTTACTAGAATAAGTGGTTTTTTTTACTGTCACAAAACCTGATTAAATTGATTAGTGCTGCCACCCAAAATTAGGAAGAGCAATGGTGCATGGTGTCACAAAGATGAGCGTCATCGGGAGAGATATGATTTATCAAGGTAGACATTCTTTTCAAGGTAGACATTCTTAGAAAGCATGGAAATGCTGAAGTCATCTTTCCTCATGAAAAATTTACATTCACTATAATTCATTTATAATGTTTATTATTCTGGAGCATGTTTTTATAAAGACAGTAACAGTTAACCTCAGACTAATTCCCATCACATACAGACAGATGGAGAGCTGAGACTTGAAGTTATAGCCATTCCCTTTCCAAGAGATGTGTCCCAGACCACACAGTAGATCGCTGAACCTACTTGATTGTCCTTTGACATCCAAACCTGAGATAAAATATGAGTTATTAATGAGGCGCAGCACAAGATTATTGCTAGAGTCACTCTAACAATACAGTGCAAGGAATTGTTTATTTCTAGAATTTTCCGTTAGTATTTTTCATTTGTGCTTGATAACTGAAAACATGGTAAGCAAACTGATAATAAAGAGGGCACTGGAGTCGATCCTGTAGACCTGTGTGCCCCTACCGGTCACAATGCTAATTGGAACCCACTGCCCCTAAGGAGCACATCAGAGCTGTTGAGGTTTTTATTGGTGTCGAATACACATGGCTGATAAGACATTTCTGTCTGTCACTAGCACGCCTCACCAACTGGGTCCACTCCAGAAGATCCGTCTCTGGCATGACAGTAGTGGACCTTCCCCAAGCTGGTTCATCAGCCACGTGATGGTGAAGGAGCTATGCTCAGGACAAGCCTGGTTCTTCTCTGCTCAGTGCTGGCTGGCTGTGAACAAAAGGGGTGGCCAGGTATTAGGCGAGTTCTTCTGCCTGAGCCATGGTCTCAGTTTCTGGAAGGTAGGCTCCCTGCAGATGACCCATGACATTCCAGAATGGCCAGAATTTTTTGGTGCCTACTTCTGTTTCTCTTTCTAAAGTTGTGATTTGAACTTTCCCAATGTGAAGTCGTTCACTCTCAAGATACTCAGGTCATGTAACTTCTGAAGACAATGTGAACAAAAGTCTGTTCACCTAGATAGGACTGACAACACTTCAAAGAAATTGTTCCATCCAAGCCTATCTTGGTGAGCCAATTGAGGTGTGGATTACTTACAAGGGTGTGGTTGATTCCACGGAAGCTACATCACAAAAATGTCCACCCCAACATGGGTGGCGACCCCATTAACACAGCATCACTGAAGCTCTGCCCTACTTGCAGACAGTCCCCAGTCTCTACATAGCAATTGTTTACTGTTTCCTAACCTTAGGGAGGATATTTGTGAGTCTGCTTCAGGATCTGTGTCTTAGCACTACCCTTCTCCTCCAGGAGGGGACATTTCAGTTTGAAGGAAATAGCTGCGTTGTAGCTATTTCCATATGTATTACCATAATGTAGTTCTTTGATCTACACCAACAACAAATTTCTAGAACTTCTGGTTGTTGGTGATCTGCAGCATCTGAGAGGCCCCAAATTAAAGACCTGTTGTTAACCCATGTGCTATAAACAATTCCACTGTCACAGAATACAGACATGCCATGACTGCAATGTCAGATGACAAAGTAAGTCCTAATAGGGTGGCAAAAAATTGTCTATGATCTCACAGACCAAGTATGAACTTTTTATTCCCATTTCCTCCCTGTTGGTGGGCATTGGCCCATTTGCAAACATTCCCACTTTATGTTCAATGTTCTAGAATAAATCCCATCCTGAATTTTGTTTTAGATAACTTAAAAGCCCACTGTACACAGCTATTTGCTGAGGCTACCTGTTATGTAGCCACAATTTTCCTTTATTTATTACCATTGCAGCACAATGTCAAAAGAGACATGTACTTCTTTGAGATTAGTCTGAAGAAATTCTTTTTTTTTAATTTCCATAATATTTTTTTTCATTTGTGTGTGCGTGTGTGCGTGTTAGAGAACAAGTTACATGAATTGGTTCTCTCCTCTCACCCCGGGGATCCTGGGGACTGGACTCAAGTCATCAAGCTTGGCAGCAAGCACTTTTACCTTCCGAGCCATCTTGTCTACCTGCCATTTCCTGAGCACTGGCTCTTTTTTTTTCCATTGTCACTGAAGTGTGGAGTATCTGGTATTGCCAATTTAGCACAAAGCATGGCTAAACGTGAATCAACATGAATTTTAAACAATAATTTCAAAACAGCCATGGAACATAGAAAAAATTAGTACTATAAACTAGAGGCCTGGGGTTGGGGATTTAGCTCAGTGGTAGCGCTTGCCTATGAAGGCCATGAGGTTCGGGTTCCCCAGCTCCAAAAAAAAAAAAAAAAAAAAACAAAAAAAAAAACTAGAGGCCTGGCTTAACTGTAGCATCCCTTAGATAACAATATCCATGGTTGTCTCTCTAGCTATTGTGCTTGAGAACTTTAGGTGAGAAGCCTGACTTGACTGATTACATCATCTGTGAGCACATATGGCTGGGTCACCTGGCTGGAATCAATGGTCACCTGGGAATTTATATGCAACAGATATATCCTCAGTCAATTAAACTGTTTTGTTGGTGTGTGTTGACTAAACTGATTATATTTATAATACTACATCTGTCCATAAATAGTTTTTTATCTAGAGTGCTTAACACCAAATTTAAGTTTCATGGAAATTTTTTAAATCCAGTGAAATTCCACAAAATATTATGACCTGCTGGGCACCAGACCTTGTAAGACTACTGAGTAGAAGGCAGGTCAGTCCCAGGTCTCAATGCACCCAGAGCTGGTGCCCTGCTGAAAGACTGTGTTTCTGGGGACAGTGCTTATAATGGGGATATCTAGAAAGTCCTTTGGGAACAGAAAGGAAAGAAATGGTGGGAGATTAAGACAGGAGGTCTCTGAGAGCTAGCACGAGTGACGCAGAGAGCTAGGTGGTACTAAAGCTTCAGAAGCATCAGCAGAGGTTGAACTGGGTCAGAGTCCAGGTGGTAAATGTGTGACCCAGTGAGGTACTGCTGAAGCGGTGAGAGGGGAGGAAGGAGGCAGAACAAGTTACCATGAGAGGCATCTACCTGCACCAACCCCATCTCCACGAAGTATCCAGCTTTCAGCTGAAAGCTAAAAGCCAAGAAACAATAGACTCATTCCAAAAGTCAGGACTCAGCTCACACATGTTTGTGTCTGAGGAAACACCTGTGGTTTCTGTTTCAGCTTTTCTACTCGAAGTTCACAGAGTACCTGGAGGATTTCCACATCTGGTTCTCACTGTACAGTCAGCCCCCATCCAGCAACTACCTACACACACAGCGACTTGCTGTGTCCTTCTGCCTGCTGTCTGTCTACTCATGCCTCACTGCCCTTGTCACTTTGGGAGGCCATGAACAGGTGGGAGACAGCAAATTTCCAGCAATAGCTTCCTAATCTCGGCATACAGTTAGTTCTTTTAACAAGCAAAACAGAGCTCCTGGAGAAGGGCTTAAGCTAGGGGGATCTAGCAGTGCTGAGTGGAGAGGTAGCTGAGAGTTCTACATGTGGATCCAAAGGCAGCAGGAAGAGGGTGAGACACACTAGGCCTGGCTTGAGCATCTGAGACCCCAAAGCCCGCCCCTAGTGTGACACACTTCCTCCAACACCACCACACCTACTCCAACAAGGTCACACCTCCTGATAGTGACTTTTTTTTTATGGGCCTAGGAGGCCATTTTCATTCAAATTATGACAGATGCTAACATCTGGATTTCACTGACATCTTCCTGGGTCTGTGACCTGGCCATGCTTGGATCCAATGAGTAGTTGGATCCTGATTCATATGCTCTAGCAGGTAATATGGAGCTGGGGGGGTCTTTGAGTCCTAACAGACTGCTGGGTTCCACACATGACATTGAGGATAAGAGGAAATAAGCTGATCTTTTTCTAAAGATCTATTTTTTATTATTTTTATTATGTATGCATGTGTTACAAGGAGGGTAAGAGTGTGAACTTACAAATACAGGTACCTTAGAGTTTAGAGGAGGGGTCAGACCACTTGTGGCTGGATTGACAGGTTATGTGTGAGCTGCCTGAGGTGTTAGGAAATGAACGAGGATCCTCTGCAAGAGTAATGCACGTTCTTAATCATTAAGCCATCTCTCCAACCCAATGTTGTTTCCTGTGATAAATTCATAATCATTCATGGGGCCAGCCCCCAGGTTGACATGATCCTCCAGACAGCTGGACCATTCAGTGACAGTAGCTGTCTCAAACTTGAGCTTTGTCATCTGTCCTAGGAAAACAGGGTGTGGCAAATTCCTTATGTGGCAGCAGATATGATCACACTTAAATACACAGAATTTAAAACTATAATAATATGTTGGTAGAACTTGTAACAGTAAACAAACAATGGGGAAGAAATGTCATCAAGTGACAAGTGGGAACCTGCTGTGATCTCTGGGGAGCTTGGCTTCCCTCGGGGCCTCCAGTGGTCTGATCCGGGATGGCATTTCCTCCTCTGCTGGGGGCATTCTGAACCTCTTGGCTCCTCCCTTTGGGATTGTCAGGGCTTCGTCAGCTGAGCACAGATCTTATGGGTGTTTGGCAAGCATTTGTTTGGCTCACAAGATGTGTCTAGGAGGAAAAGCACATTTTGTCTTGCTCAACCCCTGTAACGGAGGCAAAGCTTCTGAGAGAAAGGACTTTAGCTAAGCAGGAGTCATACTCATATTGAACACATTTGGAACTCTGTGCGTTGGGCTCAGAGGACATAACTGCCATGTATTGGAACCATTGCAGCGCCCCCTAGGTGTGGGTCCCACAGCTATCACTCTGGAATCCTTCAGTCTGGCTCTGCTGTGCACCCTCCTGGCCTGTCCACCTGCACAGCTCCTATCACTGCTCTTCAGGTGCAGCAAGGTATGGCAGCTGTGCGGCCCTGGGCTCCTGAGGAGACACCCCTCCACCCCTTCCACTGCTCCACCCCACCACCCCACCCCTGCCATGTGAGATGCACGTACCAGCAACCTCTTTGCTTCACAGGAAGCCAGAGGGAATCTACGGACTTCACGACATTGGCCTCTAAGAGGAGTGAAGACAGAAGTACCTCAGGGTATGGCAAACTAAAACTAGAAGCTACACTGGCTCCAGGGCTGTCTCTTAAGTAGGCACCATGTCCTGTGCTTTCTGTATGTCTTGTTCGTTGAAGATAAACACCACCAGATATATATTTAAATCACTTTTTTTTTCTTGGATCATCATCCCTTGTAGACAATAATCTTGTAACCACCATTTCCAAAATAATGAGTGGTAGCCAGTCATCCCATGGCAAGAAAGCATGGCTGTGTGGGGAGCAAACCCCTTCTCCCAGATCCTATTCTTCACCAATCACCTTCTGGCAAACCTTGTATGACCCCACGCACCACTCTTTCCTCTTATGGCTCTTGTACGTTTTCAGCTACATTTTCTCTGGCTCTGTGACTTCTGGTGAGTAGCTCTGGTTGGTTGAGGGCTAGTCCAGGCCTCAGGATGGAGGCCTAGACAGGATGGAGACATCAAGAGTCCTGCCTGGTCTCTCAGGGTTCCCCTGAGGGGAACAAGAGAGAAGCATCTCCTTGCCTAGTTCAGAGTCTTACATTGTTTTTCTCCCCCCATCAGGCCCTGATCCCAGTGGGAAACCAGATTCAAGGCAGCCCTCCCCAGTAAGTGGCATGACATACAGTTGCTAATTGTACAGCATAAGATGCTGTCTTAGTCTGGGTTTCTATTGCTGTGAGGGGACACTATGGCAGCTCTTATAAAGGAAAACGTTTCATTGGAGCTGGCTTACACTTTAGAGGTTTGGTCCATTATTGTCATGACAGGAAGCATGGTGGCATGCAGGCAGACATAATGATAGAGAGGTAGCTGAGAGTACCACATGTGGACCCACAGGCAGCAGGAAGAGAGTTAGGCACACTAGGCCTGGCTTGAGCATCTGAGACCCAAAGCCCATCCCCTAGTGGCACACTTCCTCCAACAATACCATGCCTACTCCAACAAGGCCATACCTTCTGATAGTGACATTTACTATGGGCCTAGGAGGCCATTTTCATTCAGACTACTACAGATGCTAAAACCTAGACTTCACTGATGTCTTCCTGTGTCTCTGGGTTTACTTTGCTTTACAGCTCATAGCACCTGTTGCTAGGTAATGCACTCTCAGGCCCCATTCTAGCCTTCACCCTCCAACCTTTCTTCCTCTAGTGGACTTTGCAATCTAACAGTCTGACTGCCTGGAGTTGCCTGGAGGCCACCAGTATTGGCCCCATGGTAGGAAGACAGAATTGGAGGTTGGGAACAAAGGAGTTAGTCCAGAAGCAGAAAATGACATCCTTGAAGAACCATCTGAGGCCTGTGCTTGACCCCAGCTGACCATGCCTGTCCTCAGAGTTGGCCACAACAAGCACTAGTGTTTCAGACACAGCAGAAAAATTGGCGTTGACCTGGTCTAACCTCGTCATAATTTCAGCATCCCATATCAGACCTTCTTCCTGGGACTGACCAAGCTTGGAGGATGACAGCCAGCAGCAGGGGTATAGTCCGTTCACCGTTTCCACTGGAGGCCTGCAGGGATAAACATCTTGCTCTGAGAGAGAGGAGCCACTGCTCTCCTCCCAGTTCACAAGGTGACATCGCCCTATGGCCATACTAAGTAGCCCCTGTTCTTGCTGACAAACCAGTGGTCTATGCCCATGGAGAGGCAACACAGGCAGAATGTACTTGGTCTAAATGATACTAACCATTCTGGGCTCCTCTAAAATCCAAGCATGGGTACGGACCCAGGCCTGTCTAAAATTGGTTAACATTTGGCTTCAGCCCAATTCTTGGGAGTCTGGTTTACAAGCTTGGTAGGATCCTTTTCTAAAGGCGCTGAGACCCTCCACTTTAAATATTCTGAAAGTTAAAGCTTTACCTATTTCTATGCAAAATAGAGTGTCAGCTCCAGCTTCAAATTATGGCAGATGATCACTGAGCTGGAAGGGGGGGGGGACAATAGGGAACCTGAGTCCGAGAAAATGACGTCATCTCGTCTGATCATTGGGATTGAAAGGCCTGATGACCTGGCTTAGAAGGAATGTCAGAGTAGGACTTCAGGTCTCTGAGGCCACATGCTGTGTGGACAAAGAGTCAATAGAGGCTTTGGGTAGAAGGTGCACTGTCTATATAGACAATGCTCACCAAGTGGTTAACTGTGCCTGGTCTACAGTACACACTAGGGGGGAAGGAAAAGTCAAGTCTCTGTGTAAATGAGCACTCAGCTAGACATGACCATAGTTGCAGCACCAGTACTGGCTGGCTGTCCAAAGATTCAGAGAGATGGGCCTGGAAGCCAAAACAGAGAAATGAGAAGTTCACTGTCGAATATGGCCCAACTATATCAGCCAACCCCATACTCCTCATTTCCCACTGTTACCTCTACTCCTCAGGCAAAGACCAATGTCCAGTTCAAAGATCATTATCAAGAGGAGCTCCCTCTGTGCCCATGTGTTCTGGTTAGACTTTAGCTGACTGAACGAGGCCCGCCCACATGGGGAGGGCTCTCTGCTTTGCTCAGCCCAGTGACTCGAAGGGTATTGTCCTCTCTGGATCTTCATTACTAACACACCTCAGATAATGTGTGACCATATATCTGGTACCCTTTAGCCCAACAAGGTGACAAGCCCCCATCACATTGTGGTTGAGAATGACAAGGTCTGCTAACCTGCTGTTCTCCATCTTGCTCCTCCTTAGCTCCCAGTAGTGGTTTTGAAGAACTTGGGCCCCAGCAGTCAAGGGTCTGTCTGCTCTGGTCAAGCTCTGTGGCTTGGGCCATCTCTGGCACAGCTTCCCTGGCCTGTGGTTTGGGGACAGGATTCCTAGGCTACAAGTAAGTATTGAGGTTTTCAGGTATCGTCAGGTGCTTGATAGATGTCTAGGATCTGTGAAGAGACTCATGAGTTTCAGAGGAACTCATTCAGTTACCAATGCCACTATTTTTTTTCCTTAGTAGAGCCCTTCTGATATATAAGTCCAAAAGGGTCACTTGGCCTTCAACTGAAGCTATATGTAGACAGAGTCCTGGGTACAAAACAGAAAGTGTGGTGGGGGGCACTAAAAAGGGGCCATTCTGCCTCTAAGCTTCTCAGAGGAAAAAACCTGACCAAAGTCAACCATTTGTTGCCTGGTATTGTTTGGGGGAAAAAACTTAATAACATTGAGCTTGGCTCTGATGCAAACATCATAGTTCCTAATCAGTCCTTCTATTCAACCCCCTTCATCTGGTTCTGTATAGTTTGGGCCACCACTGAAGACTGGGGGACCACCCCTTGTGGCTCCGGAAAAGCCCACACCATGTTCCCAGCCCATGAGAAGGGTAGCCACCAAAGCCCTTTCTTCCTGACAATATCCCTTCTCCCAACACCATTGCTGGCCACTGTGTGAGGACAGGACAGGCACTAGAAGTTTCTTCACACCTCGGTTTACTTATCTGTAAAAGATAAACACTGGGCATGTGTAATCTAGAGTCCCGAGCATGAAATCAAAGTGTTCACACACTACCACCACCTACATTTCCCAACTCCTCATCTGTGATCCGTCCTGTCTTTACTTCAGGCTCTCTTACTCTTCGTCGTGGGAAGTTTGGGGGAGGTTGGTGTCCCCTCAACAGGGAAGGACTTTGCTTTGATGGGTAGACAGACCTGGCACCCATCCCACAGCCCCTCCTCAAGCTCCCAGCAGTGAAGGCCTCATTGCCTCTGGCTGTAACTGTTTTCATGAGTAGCTTACTCCCATGAAGGTGCTGAGAGATCCCTCTCCTGGGTAGGTTTGTGCCAGCACAGTGTGTGTGGTGGCTCCACCTGCTGCTTCTCTCTCTGGTCTGCTGCGCACTCATCACCCAGCCACTCATGGTAAGAAACCCCACTGTGGTGGAGGTACCTTCGTCAACATGGGACCAGGGAGGAGAGGGGTCAGGGGGCTTCGTTTTTGGTGGTTCGAGTCTTCTCTTTAGAGTTTGATTTAGATGGAGCTCTGCCTCAACCTGGTATTCAGAATCTTTATTTTTAAAAATCCCATAAGAGAGGAACCACTTTGCTTCTATTTTCAGTTTATGACTCTTCCCCAGAGGTCCCGAGTAAGTTCTCTTGGTGAAGGCCACACCTGGTGACTAGGGACTGGGGACTTCAGGGTAGTGGCTCCTGGTATCTATTCTGGTATCTATTTATAAGATAAAATCAGCTGGCAGTGCAAGACCAGGAAGATGGCCCTGTGGGAGGGGCCCAAACAGACACTGGTGCTGGGCTCCTCTCTTCCAGATCTGTTTGGCAGCATCGGCCTTTGCTTGGAAACGGAAACATGACAGTGAGTTTTTTAGTGAGTCATTACAAGATGCGACCAAGGGTCTGGATTTGGAATTGGAAGAACGTTCCAGAACCCACATTCCTCTTTCTCCTGTCTGCTATAGTCCTGACAGTGCTGAGGAGACTGAAAGGGTGAGCAGAAGGGGAAGCATTCAGAACTGCTCCCATAAAGATGGGAACTCAGACCTTAGTTCAAATTTGGCTGTGCTTTTGGAGTGCTACTATGTGTGTGTGTGTGTGTGTGTGTGTGTGTGTGTGTGTGTGTGTGTGTGTCTGTGTCTGTGTGTGTGTGTGTGTGTGTGTGTGTGTGTGTGTGTGTGAGAGAGAGAGAGAGAGAGAGAGAGTAGATTTCTTTTTTTTTTCCTTATAATTTACCCCAATTCCAATGAAATGAGAACCACAAGGAAATGAGTGCACTGGAGAATGCAGACCCTAGTGCCTGGAAAGGTGACTCAGTAGTTAAGAGAACTGGCTGCTCTTCCAGGGGACCTTGGTTTAATTCCCAACACCCACATGGCAGCTCACAACCATCTGTAACTTCAGTCCCAGGAGAATCTGACACCCTCACACAGATATACACATAGGCATACACATTAGGAGGCATTAAACTTCTTAAAATTATGAAAAGAAAAAGAAACCTTAAAGACTAATGAAAAGATAATTTCTGGCCGCAGTTTCAGAGCTTCTAGACCATTTGCTTTTCAGGGCAGTCAAAGGAAATGTACAGCCTCACCCACTCCCTCACTTCCACACAGACATTAGCAGGCTCCACATCCCAACTGCAGGCCCAATGTTTCCTGCCTTCTTGACTCCATCCTCCCACCCCAATTCTCTACATACCTGCAGGCTTCCTTCTTCCAAGGCTCTCTCCCTCTGTCAGCGTGGGCAACTGGGTCTAACCCTGTGGCCATCGATGTGGTCCTAATCTCAGAACCGAGAAGCCTCTGAGGACCTCAGTCCTCTTCAGGCTTGACTCCCCAACACTGTTTCTGCCATCACCTTTAAGTCCCGATGCTCTACCTGCTGAGTCTCCCGTGCCACCACAGGACACAGTCCTCAGCACATGAGGCATATCTGAACCACAGGCCCAGTCCCCAAGGCTCACTTTACAGCCTTTGCTCTATACTTCTTAGAGGCCCAGCAGCTCTGGGAGGAAGGACTGAGGGGCCCAGGGCTGCTCCCTGAGTGTGCCTAGAATGGCTAAGCAGATGAGTGAGAAATGAATGGCTGACTATTTCCCATGAGTTTGCCTCTGAGCTACCGTTAGTCCTGCCCAGGAACACGCATAGTTACAATATGGAAGCAATAGTGCTTTTATTACACAAGGCAAACAAAACAAAGATCGTTCATGCTAAAACAGACGGCTTTAAAAATCAGCTTTCCAGTCTTTGAAGGCCTCTAACGGGAACTACAATGCAAACACCAAAGGCAATTGCCCCTGTGACCGGGCAGCAGTGAGCATGCCTCTCCTGGGAAGCCATGCTTTCTAAAGGCTCCGATGTAATGCTTGCCAAAAGAGCTGGCCTGGGACATGAGCAAGGTTTTCAAATGGGTCTACTTCATCTCGCATTGCCTCCCCAACAACACAGTGTGTGTTAACTACACAAAGTCCCTCTTTGTCCCCTGAATGCATTGCAGAGAGCAATGATGACAGCTCTTGGGTTGGCAGGGACTCTAAAAGCCTCTCTTTCTCCAATGCTGACCCCAGTATCATGGTGCTCCCCTTCCGCCACAGGTCTTGGCTGCCCGACAACGAGAACGCCACCTGCGCTGGGCTCAGACACCATCCAGGCCAAAGTTCAGAATGATGAGGGAAAGACTAAGGAGAGAGAGCCTCATGCAGGCAGCCCTGAGGTAGGTATAGACATTGGGCTTTCTCTGGCCCTGCCTTCTTTTAATAAGGAAAGATAGGAGATCCTACACTTGGGAAAATCCTTTCCCATGTCTCCTCAGTGCCAGAGGGCAAGGGACAGAGACACTGCATTGGAGGAAGGAAACTGTTCTGTCATGGGGCTGTAATCCATGACCCAGAGCTCTGACCTCAGCTCTCTCAGCCATGCAGACTCGCGTGTATCAAAATGTGCCTCCAGCTGGATACACAGGGCTATGAAAATCCAAGAGCAATTGTTGTACCTCTTCACTGATTGAGCCCAGGGACCAGTATTTAAAAATAAGTCAACAGTACCGTTTACACAGACATGTTCTGGAGATCAACATAAAGTCCAGTTCAAACTTTTAGATAAAGCATCAAACTTAGTAACTATGATACTGAGACAAACCTCTCCCAATTTGACATCAGTCATGCTTCTTTCTGTCAGCAGTACCCATTCCCCTGCCCATCTGTGATAGATACTAATAGCCATTCCTCGAGGAGCCTTTCAATGCATGTCTCCCAGATCTGAATTCTAGATTCCAGACTCTTGAATCTATCAAGACTCTATCTAGAAGCTCCAGATGATTTCCCCCAGTTCTGAATTCTAGATTCCAAACTCTTGAATCTATCAAGACTCTATCTAGAAGCTCCAGATGATTTCCCCCAGTTCTGAATTCTAGATTCCAAACTCTTGAATCTATCAAGACTCTATCTAGAAATTCCAGATGATTTCCCCCAGTTCTGAATTCTAGATTCCAAACTCTTGAATCTATCAAGACTATATCTAGAAATTCCAGATGATTTCCCCCAGTTCTGAATTCTAGATTCCAAACTCTTGAATCTATCAAGACTCTATCTAGAAGCTCCAGATGTTTTTCCCACAATGATGTTGCTAAAGTATACAGTGTCACCTTGTCTATTGTCTCTCTTATAAATCCTTCCTCATCATCCGCACTCACTCAGCTCCCTAAGTAAAGAACAGGTCCCGAGATGGGTTCTTTTCCGAAGAAAATTATCATGGCATTATTAGGATGTCAAATTTAAAGTGAGTGAAAAGAAATTCTGAAAAGATATGGCACTGTCAAAGACTTTTAAATTTGTTCAATCTTCCCATAAAAACAGGGGTGGTACCCTGAACCAAACCCACCAAAAACACGAACAGCAGACCTAAATCTCTCTCTCTCTCTCTCTCTCTCTCTCTCTCTCTCTCTCTCTCTCTCACACACACACACACACACACACACACACACACACACACACCTCTTGAAGTCACATGGGTATGCTAAGCGCTATGTAGCCAGTACACTGCAGTACCCACTGCACTTTGCAAAACCAGGACATGTAGGGAACTGTAGGTGTCTGGGCATCTGAGAGCAGAGGGATCAGGGGCTCCTGAGGGGTCACCCCAGGGACTGTGCTGCCACACAACCCCAGTTCACAGGTGCCTGTAATGTCTGCAACACTGGGTAGCAGATGTCCACAGAAGTTACTGAGCTGAGCTGAGCAAAGCTGAGAAATCCAGCTCTCCAGGCTCATGCTGAGGGAGCCACAGGCAATGTCCCCGTCAAGGTGGACACCTGAGAACACAGCTAGAGACAGCAGGTTCAGAAGGGGACAAAGCTAACTCCTTTTGTAGATGTCATTAGTCAAAGTCTGGGAAAATAGCACAAAAATAAAATAAAAACAAATAAATAGGCAGTAAGAGAATTTAGTAGACACCAAGAGCCATTATCCTTTGTAAGTCAAGTAAGTTGCAACACTCCACTCCTCAGCACAGCAGAGGACACAGCTGCTTCGGTGTGATCTCCATGGGAAGTGCATAAAACAGTCAGGAGAGTTAAACAATCTTCAAAGATCGAAATGTAGGCTGAAAGCAGTGGGATTGCTCCAGTGCCTACATCCGTGTAATCAGATGTCTGTCACTCTTCAGATGAATGACTTGCTGAGGGATAGGGCACACAAGCAATTGCATGGTTGTCTAGTTTGTCATTGCTGCTGTCCGTGAAGAGGACTGTTTATAGCCCAAGAGAAAGTCAATGTGGATTTTAGCTCAGAAATACAAAATCCTGTAGTCTTTGATGGGAATGGTAAATCACAGACCAATGAAATAGACTCATAGATCAATGGAACAGACGAGAGAGCCCAGAAACTGCCAACAAACAGGCTCAAGCAATTTAACAGACAATAACAGGAAGGCAATTTGATGCGCAATTTTTCAAAATGGGGGTGGGATAGCTGGATGTTGATAACATAAAAGGACAAAACCAACACAGAGGTGCTGAAATCCCATCCCAAGCTAAGGAGCTATTGACAGTTGGTGGCTCATGGGAGAAAGAGAGACAGTTTTCCTTAAGGGTAGTGGGCCACGCTACAGTGGAAGGCCACGTATTGCAGAGCATGAGGGCAGCAGAAATTATACTTGGTTTGTGAAAAAAAAGAAAAAGAAGACACAAAATTGAATGGGTAGAGAACGTGGGTGAATCTAGAAGGAGCTGGGTGAGGAGGTGAATATGAGCAAAGTCCTTTGTGTGAAGTCTTCAAGAACTAATCAAAACTAGGAAGGAGTCTTTTAAAAGTACAAAGAATAAATACAGTGTTTAATTCAGCTCATGACTTATACTAATACATCCCAACCAGGACATAGGTGCCCTGCTTCCTAAAATACTTTCCGTGAGGAGAATAGGTCCCCTCCTATTCTCCTTCTTGTGTGGACAAACAAGGTTTCCAAGGATGCTCACTCTACAATCTCTCTTCCCAGAGACGTGACCATGCATAGCGTCATGCTACTGCTGCTTCTGTTTATAGCATATGGGAGATTCTGCCCAGGTGAATATTCTCTCAATCAAGCCATCCGGAGGGCATTTACAAGGTAGGAGGTTGGGGGGGGGGGTCTTAAAGATCTGGGAAGTGTCGCACTAGTTCATGGTCATTGCATTCATACCCAAAGAACTTCAAGCTCTGGGTTCCAGAATCAGTTTCCTTCACTGTGTTCCAGAAGAGGGAGCTCTACCCATACCTTCGGTCAATTTCACCATCACAATACTGTATGTGCCTAGAGAAAGGTTTTCATCATAGTCTGTGTACGAAGTCTGGGAAAGGCTAATTACCCATGTTAATGGAGGGCTCCATTTACAGACCTTGGCGTGCACTTAGCATCTCATTTTGGGGTCAATATTGAAAGAAGTTCTTGGCCTGAGAGGGACATACCATCTATTTTGCAGAAAAACATCAGTGTTCTTCAACCAAAGGCTACAGTCACAGTCCATGATTCCTGAAACCCAGTTTCAAAGTGTGCTTCTCTGCTAAGCTCTCTACAATATCTGAAGTATTCATTGGTTTTTTTCCCCCTACTTTTAATTGCAATGGATTTGCATCATAAGGAAACACTGAGCGAGGGAACAGTTTAAGGCAGAGGCACAGTCCCAGACCCTTTTTTGGGGTCTGGATACTCCTGAGATTTGGATGCTCAAGGAGACGAGTGGATACGCCTAGTAGAACATTCTTTTGTCAGTGAACGTTGTCAACTGGGCAGTTTCCTCAAGCCAGTTTGACTCTAGCGATATGAATTATTAGTGCTTACATTGTAGTGACAGACAGTACAACAACTCTATACATTCCGAGGTTTCCTTTCTCTTCTGTAAGGAGTATTTTAATACCCGTATCTGTAGCATTTTTTATGCATTTCTTGCCTTTGATCCTCATTTGGTTTTATGTGAAGATATTTATTACATTTTCGTCAGGAGAGGGCGTTAGATCCATTTCATCTTTTTTATTTAAGGACTTATTTTTAGATTCTGTAAGACAGAGGAACACTGACACCGTGCTGGATGGTGACTCACAGATGTCATTCCCTTTATTCTTACAATCTTATTACTCTTTAACAAGGTTCTGCCTGGAAATCCTAGTACTTCAGTTTGCCTCTCAACTTGGTTCGGCTCAGTAATCCCAGAACTGTGCAGCTCTAGAGAAACTACAGAAGTTTCCAGGGCCCAGTTTGCAAAGCCACAGTTAGCTTCTGCTTTGACAGCTTAGTTCTTCCAAATGAACAGGTGTATAGATTATGCCAGGAGGGGGCACTGTGAGCAAAACAAAGAGACCATGTGGAGCTGCCACCTTCTCCTTCTCCTTCTCCTTCTCCTCCTTCTCCTCCTCCTCCTCCCTCTCCTCCTCCCCCTCCTCCTCTTCTTTCTCCTCCTTCTCCTCCTCCTCCTCCTCTTCCTCCTCCTCCTCCTCCTCCTCCTCCTCCTCCTCCTCCTCCTCCTCTTCCTCCTCTTCCTCCTCCTCCTCTTCCTCCTCCTCCTCTTCCTCCTCCTCCTCCTCTTCTTCCTCCTCTTCCTTCTTCCTCTTCCTCCTCCTCTTCTTCCTCCCCTCCTCCTCTTCTTCCTCCCCTCCTCCTCTTCTTTCCCCCCCTCCTCCTCTTCTTCTCCCCTCCTCCTCTTCCTTCCCCCATCCTCCCCTCCTCCCCTTCTCCTTCTAAGACATGGAAATCAAAACACAAAAACCACTGATTTGGCTAGTTTATTTTTAATCTCACATTTTCATGAATTCCTTTTTATTCAACATTTCTCATATACCTCTAGATTGTCAAATATTCCAGCTGAGATAACATCTATAAAAATTCCTGTGCTCTTGGGCCTGGTACATTCAGGTAACCCTCCCAAATATTGACCCAGGTGGGCTTAGAGCCCTCATGTTTCCCACAAGGATAGAAACCTCACTGCCTCTTGTAGCTCTGGACACAAGGCAGGGCCATATTTATAGATCATGGTTCAAAATGAAATGTTTACAGTGGACTGGCTCTGCCTCACCCACCCACCCCCACTACCTAATCCTAAAAATCAACAAGTCCTGAGGGGCTGTTATTTGTAGCATTCGGGGCAGAGCAAGCCTAGGAAAAGTGAATTCGATGGAATCCAAGGGGGGCTCTCTTCGCTTCCTGTGGCTGGCAGTCCTTTGCTCCTGGCTGCCACAGCATCCTCTATAAAGTTAGGAAGATAACATTCTAGATTTTTGTCTTTAAAAAAATGACTCTAATATCAGAGTGTCACATTTTAATTTGTATTTGAAGTACTTCTGAACTCAAATTCTTCATGAAATCCCAAATCAACAAAACTAAACTAAACCACAAGTGAGGGTCCAGTACCTAAAGGTAGGGCAGAGCCCAGCTCCATCCCAGTGTCCTTCAGAGGTGACCACTAATGCTCTATGCTCTTTCTTCTTACCGGGCTGGCACTGTGGGCCCATTTGATCTAATTGCTGTAATTAGTACACACAGGGCCAGGCCAAGCTTGGGTCCTTGGTGCACCTCTTGCTCTCCAGTGTGCCAGGAAGGATTGGGATAGTTCCTTTGTGTAGGAGATGTGTGAGCTCTGGGTCACAGCAGATGTTTCTTGACATCATTAATGTGGTCCCAACGGGGAGCAAGTATGGCAAGGATAACATTTCTTTAAATTATGCAAGCTGGGGCTAGGGGTGCAGTTTAGTGGGAAATCACATGCTTAATGGGGGCAAAGACACCTTGGCTTTGATTCCCCAGCACCTCAAAAACTACTGTGGGGATGTGGGGAGGTGGCTCAGTGGTTAAGGATACTGGCTGCACTTCCAGAGAACTCTGGTTCTGTTTCTTGTACCCATATCGCTGCTCATAACCACTTTTAACTGTAGCTCTAGAGGATCCAGTGCCCCCTCTGGCCTCTGAAGGTAGCAGACACATATGATGCACAGACATGCATGCAAAGAACACATTCATACACATAAAGTTAAATAATTTTTCAGAACAATTTTAAGTATTGTGGGAACTCAGTATGATATTAAGCATATACTAGTTTGTTTTGTTTTTTTTTCTAACAGATATGGGCCCTACTTAGTGGCAGGTGTGCAATCAGCTTGTCTGCCCATATTCCTCCCTCCCTCCCTCCCTCCCTCCCTATGTCCCTCCTTCCCTTCCACTGTCTCTTTGTCCAGTGCTTTCTCCCAAGGACTGGAAATATTTTCAAGGTTTTACCAGCTTTATTTGTGCCTCCATGCTGACTCAGATTTCTTTCTGAGAAGTGCTCTGTTTCTCCATCACAGCCTCCTGAGATCCCTTGCAGCTTCCCCACTTGTCCAGGATTTGAAAAGAAGTTGAGCCAGATTTTCAGAAAAGTATGGAATTGAGAACTAGCAGGCAGAAGAAGGCCTGCTTAGATTAGGGTCTAAAAGGAAAGAAGGAAAGAAGGAAAGAAGGAAAGAAGGAAGGAAGGAAGGAGGGAGGGAGGGAGGGGAGTAAGGAAGGAAGAAGGAAGGAAGGAAGGAAGGAAGGAAGGAACTAAAACAAGTCAGCTCAGTAGCCCCTGGGCTATTGCTCACACACGTTATGGGCATTTTGGACGTGTGTACATTCAGTGGATATAAATTGCTGATGGGAACATTTGTTTCTCTATTAACATGTTTTGAAGGCTTTTCTTTGCCCTTGGTTCCTTTTTTTATTAAGTTGCCTAGCTTTCTTACATGGTTGTAAGGTATTACTGCCCTTAAGGAGTCCCTGTCCCACACCTGGGCAGAGACTGCCTGACATGAGGCCTCCTCTTGCCAGCTTCTGGGGTGTGAATTCTTCTGCTTCTCGGGTGTGAATTCACATGACAGAGGTCATGTCCCTGAACATGATGTTAAGAGATGTCTGTCACAGGCTTTCTGGCTGCTGTGCCCTGGCTCATGTGACCTACTCTCTGAAGCTCAGCTAACCAAAGTGCTCAGGCCATTCCATCCACCGTAGTTCATGACCTAAGGCAAAGCCTACTTTGCAACCAAGTGTTGAACACCTCATGGAATTGGATATTGGACTAAAAGTGAAAAACAGAACTGTTGGTGGGTGAAACTTTTACCACGGTAGAGTTAAAAGATCATCAGTTTTAACTGTGCTGCATATACATCTATATACAATTTCTTTGTTTCCCCACAGAAGGACGGGGATCTGATCTTGTTTCCTGGTGTCTACAAGAGTGCCTGCTTCTTAGTATTTGCCCAATAATGTTTGTTGAGTGAATGAATGAGTGTTGATTCCCACTGTTTCTCTTCCCTCTGCCACTGAGGAGCAAAGTGAATTCTCGAGTTGTACCTCATCTTGCAGACTGCTTTGGCTTAATTCCCACAGAGTCCCTAGAATGTGGGAGTGGGAAAAAAAATGGCAACCTTTCTCTCTTACTTAGAATTGTTCTTAGGGATTCATGTATACCTTTTTGTTTTGTCCTTAAATTAAGAAATGCCCATCACTCCTTGGGGGACCTCAGCAGCACGGAAGACTGGTGGGACTGGACGCTGAGCACCCTGCTAGATGTGCTGCACCCAGAAAGAATGCCTGCAGGAGCTTGGGGGTCTCAGGTACGTCCCTTTCCTATCTGCCAGATGCTACATGGTAGTGAGGAGAAGCCACAGTGCAGGGTAGGGGCTGCTCCATGGCGCCACGGCAGGCAGAGAAACCTGCTAGTCTTCTTGCCTGGACTCCTGTTAAGCTATTCGCATCCTCTAGTCAATGCTTGCCCATCCAAGCAGAGCCTAGACACTTACACAGGGGTTCAGGGTGAGACTGAGGAGGAAGCTAGCTCGCTGCTAGCATAATGGAGGCTCAGGGGTCCCCAGAGCAGAAGAGGAGCCAACGGCTAAGGCAGTATCATTAGGGAAGTTTCCAGAAAAAGACAAGGTGGGTCCAAAGTTTGTACTATCCAATCCCTTATTCATTTTTTTTTCATTTTCTTTCCCTTTTTGAAAGATATAAGATCTTTGTTTTTCTATTTCTGAAACATTTTGTCTCTCTTCGTTTCCTTGTATTTCATGAGTTTTGGAGGCACCCGGGTCATTGATATGAGGTGGACTTCAAGGGGAAGGCATCTGAATGCTTTCCTTCTCTCAAAAGGAGGCTGGGGAAGGGGGTTCTGGTTGCATCCGCTGGGTTGTCAGGGGAATGAACTTCTGACCCCATAGATGCAGTGTGACCTTTGCATCCCCAGCCTTGTCAGTGATGCTTTGCAGATGGCAATTGAAACTCACAGCTCTTACCTACTGACTCTCTTCGTCTTTCAGCCTGGAGCTCTTGGAGGGCAGTGCCACCTAATAGGCCCCTTGGTGATCAAGCAGTTGAAGGTTTCTGCTGGCACTGCATGTGTGGTAAGCACACCGGGAGACTCAGGGACAGGGCCCGGCAGATCAGTTAAGCTCTCTGACAGCTGGGAGGTGGTGCGAGGTTGCCAGGTGCCAGGATCTACCTTCCCTTTGCCCTGTCCAAGCCGCACCCTCTGCATTCTGCCCCAGGACTGTTCTTTTCACTTCTAGAATTGATATTCTAAGCAAAAGAAGGCTCTTTCTTCTAGAAATCTGAAACTAGGATATTCTTGTATTGTTTACTGATGGGGGAAGGATGCCCCGAGACAGCATTATTCCTCAGTGCAATATTCTGCAGATTGTCCAGCCCTGTCTACCTAACTCCTCAGCGATAGCCTTCAGCAGACATAGTCTGGAGCCTTCTGGTTTGAGATAGAACCCAGAAGTCATGAAGTAGACTGCAGAGTGGTTCTTGAGAGTAGCCGGGTCCCTGATCACATCATTGGACTGTCCTATGTACGGACAGAGCTTGGGAGCCCCACAATACAGATGGACTTGGGGGCAGGGATTGATTGGGTTACTTGATTGATGGTCCCCGCTCCAGGCTCCCAGGCCATTCTCAGAGCTCGTGGAGGATGTACTCCCTATGCATAGTCACGCCCTTGACCTTGAGAACCGAAATGTGACCCCTGGTGATCCTGAGACCTGTGGTGTGAAGAAAGAGAGCTACACGCATAGCCTAGGAAGAACAAGGTCAGTGCGCATCAGTAAGTGTGGCTCCCAGGCCCCATGCTGCTGGGTGAGGCATGTCGTGTGCAGGCTCAGCTTACAGGCAAGTCAAAAAGGGGCCAGCATTGCTAAGGACTGAGCAGCGCTCCTGGTTCAGAGCAATGGTGTGGGGGAACTCAGGCTCAGTGTTCAGACGCACGTGCATAGAGAACAGAATGGAACATTCTTTAAAAGTGGCTGCCAGGGCCTGCAGTCCTGGAGTCAGGTGAATCTTTCTCCTTTGCTTACTGTGTGCCAAGCGGGGTGCTCATGTGGCCCTGACTGTTCCTCCCCTAACTCCTAGAGGAACACAGAAGCTGCCTGGAGCTGCAATGAGCAAAAGAGGAATGGATCTTCTAGTGTGTATAGATACAGCATGTATATACCATGGTTTCTGTAGCCCAGCCTGTAGTCAGGTACCCTGGCAGTTCCATAGCATGCCTAGGGCCCCATTCATGGTACAGCCTTCCTATAGAATGGGGCTTTGCATAGGAATCAATCTGAGAGTTATAGTAGTGTGCCCAGAGAACTTAAAAAATTATGTAATAGTATGATTTGCTACTACATATGAATTAGTAAAATGTGGTTTCTTTCTATCCTTACAGTCCACTGTGAAAAGTCCACTGTGAGCTTTTAGGGAGAGAGGCTGGGTATCTCTTCCTCACAAGGCATAGGCAAGGGATAGAAGCCATCTGTTGGCTGGAATCATATCCTTACTGCTGCAGGAAAAGGAAGAGGAAGGAAAGAGGGGCAATGGGCTCCTGATGGGGGTTCCTGACACATAGGAGGACTGCCTGTGTAGTAATCAGAAGGCTAGGGGTCATCTATCCTCATGAAGGCTTGCATAGGTGTTTTGGATGTGGTGTGAGTTTTCCCTGAAGCTCCCAAGCCTTCACCCCTGCCCTCCCTCTGAACCTGGGCTGCTTTCCAGGCATGAAGCCCATGCAGCTCTGACTGCCCTCAGGGCCAGCAGGTGGATTGACCACAGCACGAGAGCCATGTCTGTGCACTTCACTCTCTACAACCCTCCAACACGACTCTTCACGAGTGTGACCCTGGGTGCAGAATTTCTCCCCACAGGAGGTCTTGTCTCCTCATCCCTGATAGAGTCCTTCAGCATCTTCTACAGTGACTCAGCCCTACAGTGCCTCCTCATGCTTTCTGAGGTGAGTTCACCTGCCCTGGAACTGCGAAAGGATGGACACAGAGAACGTGGGCTTCACTTGGGCTAAATTCCTCCACAGTATGAGACTAGGCCTCCCACTCACCCACCCCCACAACTCATACACCCTTTTATGTGGTATGAACCATATATAATGTTGGAGCTGGAGACGAGGACGATCTCCAATGGGGAAACCAACAACCATCACATATAAAATGAGCTCAAATACTCATCCACTACAATGGAGTAAACTCATTGTGGAGTCTTAGCCTCAGACACCATAGCAAAATACTGTCACCCCTCATTGTCCAACATGTAACTTTCTAGTCAACCATGATCTGAAAATATGGAGCAGAATGTTCCTGAAGTAAATAATGCCTACATGTTAAACAACCTTATAGTGTATTATGGTGTAATTACAGTGTGTTGTTATAACTGTTCTATTTTATTATTGATTACTACTGTTAATTGGTTCCTATGCCAGATGTAGAAATTAAGCTTTATCACGGCTTTCTGTATATTTATAAGAAAGTTACAGTATTAATAGGGTTTGGTACTATTGAAGTTTCAGACAGCCACCAGGGGACAGCCACATACCCCTCAGGCAAATGGGATCACATAGTGCTCGATGGCTGGGTGGTTTAAATATCAGGCATCTCTTTCCACAGACCCAGTAGCTGCAAGCCTAAGACCAAGGTGCCAGGAGGGCTGGGCTGTAGTGAAAACTCCCTCCCTGGATGGCAGAGAGCCACCTTCTCTCTGTCACTGTTTCACTGTGTCACACAGCCTGGCTCCTTTTCTGGGGCTGTGAACAAAAAGGAAGTATGTGTACATAAACCTCAATATTATATAAGCAGCAGCATCCCCATGCCTGCATTTAGCCTGAACTACTCTCATCGAGCCCTGCCTACAGATACAGACACCATGGTGATTGGGATACCAAAATACTAGTTTGAGGATATCGGCTCCCATAGTCCACAGTACTAGGTGTCAGCAGTTCACGTTGCTTCACTGAACCATCAAAAGCCTCAGCAGCCAACCACCCCTGCATGCCACTGGCTTTGTATCTTCTCATTTCATGGTCCTTTCGGAAGGAAACATACCCTGCTGGCTGGACAAGTCAAATCTGCTTGGCTTCAGGAAGGGAAAGAAGTCCAGGGACTGTTAGAGATAGCCAAGGCTGAGACTGGAATGGAGTATGAAGAAGAGGTGTGGACTACTGGGGAGGGTCTTGAATAGGAGAGGCACTTAAAGTCAATTAAATGAATAAATAAATAAATAAATAAATAAATAAATAAATAAATAACAGTCAGAAAACGAGTTACATAGTATTCTAGCACACTATCTTAAAATATCATACAAAAAACATGAAGTCAGGTTGAACAAAATGTCAAGAGTTTAGAACACCAGATCAGTTCCCCTGCCCTTTTCCTTGGCTCTACACTGTGGAGAAAGCAGAAACATTGGCTGGAGGTAACTTCTCTGACGTAGTCTTCTTTATGGAGAACAATTACACTGAAGTATTTCTATCTGAAAGGAAGAGACTTTTATCAGGAAGTCTTATAAATACTCTCTACTTCCAGTGTCACTGTGGTCCCCACTGTAACACAGAGGTAGTCTCTGGTTTGACGTGGCACAATACCACTGTTTTACACGCTCCCTTAGTGCTCAGAGCTGACTTGGTTCTGGTTATGTTTGAAGTTTATTAAGAGTGGACCTACAAGGCCTAATGGACACAGCTCCCAAAGACACAGAGAATGCACAGGCAGGCATGGTGAGCTGGTAGTGGCAGTGGATGCCCAAATGCCTTATTCCTAGTCCTGCAGGGTCAATACCAGGTCTTGAGGCTTCACATGGAATTGGGTCTCTGAGAGAGCTTAGCGTGAAGTGAGACCAAACTTCTCAGATGCCTACTGCAGGGCTAGTTTGACATCAAATGCTACCAAGACAGAAAGAGGCTTGTGCCATGTCCACTGGCTGGGCACAGACACCAGCCAGAAGTTTAGACCTGGAACAAATGACCCAGCTGATCCTTCTGTTGTCTCACTTATTTCTGTCCCCTCTCAGCTGCTGTTCCTGGTACTCAACATGATCCACCTCTGTTTCCAGCTCTGGGAGATGGCAACCAAGGGTATTCTCAGCTACTGGAGAAAACCAAGACACTGGCTGGAGGTAATCTCTCTCAAGTAGTTTTCTTTATGGAGAACAATGACGCTAAAGTATTTTTATCTGAAAGGAGAAGTACTTTTAGCAGGAAGTCTTATGAATATGAATGCCTTCGAATGTCCCTGTGGTTCCCCATCTCTAGTTCAGAGGCAGAAGAGCATTTGAAATCAGGTTTTCTTGACATCTGATGGGTAGTGGTATTGTGTGTGTGTGTGTGTGTGTGTGTGTGTGTGTGTGTGTGTGTGTGTGTGTTTATGTTCATATGTGTTTTGGTGCAAAAAAAAAAAAAATACACGGAGGCCAGGAGACAACCCTAGATGTTATTTCTCAGAGAACATTCATCTTTCTTTTTAAGATAGCTTCTTTCCCTGGCCTAGAAATCACTAATTAGAAAAGGCTTGCTGACTGGTGAGCCCAGGAATCAAGCGGTCTCTATCTCCCCCCACATGGGGATTACAGGCATGTGCTACCATGACCACAATTTTACACAGTTCTGGAGATTGAATTCAGTCTTGTGATTACCCTTTACCAAATGAGTCATCTCCTTAACCACAGACTTAATGTTTGACAGGCAACTTGTCACCAGAGGGATGCTGAGTCTTCCCTCAGCCAATGGAGGGACCTTTCTTCTCATCCTACAGCTCTCTATGGTTGGTGTAGCACTGGCCTACTATGCAGCCTCCGGTCACCTCACTACTCTTGCTGAGAACATAACTGACCAGTTCCACAAAGGACTTTATCAGAGGTTTGTGGACGTCAGCCTGATGGTGTCATGGAATCAGGTACAATGGGGAATCAGGGCTACCTAGAAGAAAGAGGCCATGATTGATGTAGCTCTATGACATCACACAAGGATGAGAGGGTTCAGGGTGATGAATTTGTTCTGTTGAATGATATTGCCATAAGCTCACAGATGGTGGCACTGAGAGTAGTAAGATTTGGAGAACTTCACACATGCCCACTAGTTGGCATCTATGCCTGCTGTATGGAGCAGAACTCATGTACCCTTACACCCCAAGCAAGCTGCTTCTTGAACAACCCAAAAAGAGGGGGAACTTGTTCCCCTCTAACTACAATGTTCCCAGCTCCACCTCCTCTCTTTAACTTCCCTCTGCCTCCTTGTGTGATGCACCCTAGGCACAGCTCTCCTTTCTGTTATGTGGGGAGTCTTAGAGAGCGCATGGCTGGTGGTCTTCCTCTACCACATCGCTAGCCTTCCTTTCCTGGATAAGTGGTATACCACTGTTGTCCCTGTCTCCTCAGAGGTTATGTCAACTCCTACCCATCTTCTCCTCTGCCTTCTCACCATCCAAACTCTGGGTAAACCTTGGAACAGAAACACAAAAGTATTCCTGACATAACCACTACAGCTGGGGAAACCGAAGGCGCAGAGAGTGGAAGGGCCTTCCAATAGCCAGAGTGGCCCAGCTATGGAAGCATGGGAGACTCTTCAGTCTTGGGGGAAGATGTGCTTTGAGTATCCCAAGCAGAGGACAATCTAGACTTCTTCCTGAAGGACAAGAATAGATATCATGTTCCCATTGCAGTTGTCACTCGAACTGTGACTTTATGAGTCAGGCCTGTCCCTCCTACCTCAACACAGAAATGGAGCCCTTGCATAAGGGAAGCCCTGAGGTTATACTTTCTACTCATGGGTGTTGAGCTCCATAGGCACCCATGAGTCCCGAAGCTAGGCGCAAACCAGGTAGACACCATGTTCACATCATGAGAAGTTGGCACTCCTTTATTGAGTCTGCTCATTGCCCCTATGGTACTGTGATACACATTCATTGTGCACATTGTTGGTCCAAGCCAGGGACTTACTGCACAGAGGACAGCAAAGGCCATCCTTGTGTTAAGCACCAGGAGCAGGAATATTCCAGACACTTCTATATCTTGGATTGTAATTTCTACAACTTGTGCACCAGTCACAAAAATCAAGACACTCATCTTTTTTTACCTACACAGGCAAGAAACAGGGGCAATGGATGGCTAGAAGTCATAGTGAGTCCGTCTTCCAAGGCTTAGCAATGCTCCACCAAACAAGACATTATTCATAGTTGGGAGAACCCTGAGAGCAGCTTCCTGGGGTTTCATAGGCTGGGGGATCCATAGGCTTTGGTGTTTGAAGGTTCCCTGTTTTAAGACAGACAGGAACAGCTCAGGCTGTTCCAAATGGCTTCTCTTTGTCTTGGGATGTTTTGTTATTAACCACCCTAGGATCTTCTCACAAAGACTTTGCATCTACTGAGATGTGTGTGCTACAATATTACTTGGTTCTCTCTCATACACCAAAAGGCCAGAAGCACTAGGAAGGAAGTTTACCAGCTTGTTCCCTACTGTTTCCTAGCACCAGCATGGGGCCTCACTGTCTCATCACTGGTAGGCATTCTGGTCTACCTTTCCTGTGTGTCTATGCTCATCTGCATTTCTTTTCTGCCAGGGAGTTTCGGCTCACTCACTGTCTACGCTACTCTGTGACCACAGCTGTGCATCGCCTGGATTCTAATGCCATCATAGCCTAGAGTTTCCTCACCTGTGTTGGAAGCCCACTGGGCAGACTTTCCTGAAAACACTCTGTAGGATGCTGTTCTCACTGAAGTGGGCAGAGGAGCTCTTTTAGGCATGTAGCGAGGAGAACTGGGAATCTGTCAGCGCACACTCAGTGAGCACTGGGTCTCTGAAATGGGTTCACCTTTCATAGCCTTCTTTCCTCACAGTGTGCTATCTTTTTGATCATGTTTGCTGCTGTCAGAAACTTGCCTGGAATGACTTTCTCTTCCCTCTGGATTCTATTACAGCCAGGTACCAATTTCTGGACCTTCACTTAGCTCTTGAGTAAGAGCTGTCCTGGTGAAGCTTCATCCTGACCAACACTCGCCTCAGCTCTCTAGCCCTGCATCATTTGTCCCAGCATTAGAAAACTAATTTTTATTTTCACACACGTGCCTGGGGTACAGCTCAAACTGGTTAAAGCTGTGTACCTCTAACTCCATAAGGCTTAGTTTGACAAACTCTAATTAAGTTTGGTATACAAATTTCCATTTTATGCTGAATATACATATTATTTTACATATATTCCTCTAAATAAAACACAAAGTAAATTCCCCTGCTTATTTTCACCAACTAAATTGCAGCTACCATGAAATTTACAGTTCTGCCCAGAGCTCACATTGTATTTCACCTCGCTGGCTACAGTATCGATTGTCATAGCTGGGCCTTACTGTCTTGAAGGGACTACAGGTTTGCCAAGCATATTTCACAGAAACATCTATCCATCAAGTAACATACTATCTAGTAAAACAGGTAACAGTGCCCCATGTACACCACAAATGGTCCCACCCATGCTTCAAGAGGGCGAGCATCACAGTCCACTCAGAAGCAGCACTGGTAATGGCCTCTGGTCTTGTAGCCAGGTACCTGAATAGTTGCCTGTGATGTACGAGAGGCCTTCAGAGCATCCTGTCACTCTCTGAGACCAGATGAGCTTGTAGCTGCAACCTGTGACTTCAGCATCAGCTGTTATTTCACTGTACAAGTGGGTCAAGCGTTCTCAGGTTTTAAATATGTGTTCCAAAACTTAAGGTGTTTTCTAGGATGAGTGAGGAAGACTATATATGTATGTCCCTCTAGGCATGTGCTATATATCCTATAAATAAATATGATAATGAAAACAGTTAAGAAGACTCTCTTGTATCCTACCAATCAGATATAGACAAGAAAGGAGTCCCTAAGGAGGTCACGGCTGTGCTGTCCAGTGTCATGGTCACTGACTTCCTGAGAGTATAGAGAAAGAAGTATGGTGAGCTCAAATTGAGACGTGCCAAAAATATAAAATTCTTGTTGAATTTAATAAACTCAACATGCAAACACCTCTACATGCACTGAATGCACATATTACTTTATATATGTTGGTCTAAATAAAATGCAAAATAAATCTCCTTGCTTATTTTCACTTGTTAAATCGCATCTACCAGAAAATGGAGTTCGGCCCATTCTCACATTGTATCTCCTCTTGAGGACAGGCAATGGTGTCAATCATGCCTGGTTTCCCCTCCCCCAAACTCACCTGTATCTTACTGATTCAAAGGGACAACAGGTGTGCCAGCCTCTCACAACTTCCCTAGGCCTCAGTTCTTACAAACACACTGAAACCTTAGTCCTTCACTCACTTGGTCACTGTCTAGCTTGCTTGGCATTCCTTTCTTTCTTTCTGCTGGGGAGATAAGATCAGGCCATGGACAGAAAGCATTTCTCCCAGCAGTAGGCAGGTGCACAGTTTTGAGGGACCCAGGGGGTGTGAGAACCTGCGTTGGACCTGGACTCTTGAGTGTGCCCCTGGGTCATCCTGCTGTGCATCTTCCGTCCCATCACTTTGTTTAGCTGAGCCATAGATTCCAAAGCTATAATGTGCGGACCCTTCTAGTTATCACACATCTTCAAGGCAAATATTGGTAATGTGTGACAGAAAGAGGAAGGCACACCCTGTCACTGCTGCCATGGCCCTGTCCTTACAGCAGAGTGGACTGGGCCTCAGAGGGGAAACAGCATACCTGCTCTGCCTGTCTCTACCAGCCTGCCCTCCTGAACACATCTTACTTGTCCTGAAACCTGTTTCTGACTCCTTCTCCCCTGCAGACACTGTCATGTGGTGTCCCGGGGAGATCTGGTGTCCCTAGGAGCCCTAAACAACTCCTTAAATGAACTTGTGTTTCAGCACAGCTCACAGGTATGTGCCTGTGTCTTCACCTCCTTATGATCATTGGCAGGACTCACTGCTGTGTTCTTCCCTCAGCGAGCACGATGCCTCCAGGGAATCCTCCTGTTCCTCTGGATGTTAAAATGTGTTCACCTCTTCAGTTCTCTAAGCACCATGGCACCCCTCTCTGCAGTGACCTGTTCCCTTCTCTTCAGAGTCTTGATGCCAACGGTAAGAACCTTCTCCCCTTCTCCAATGATTTTTCTAGTCAACCAACACATTGGCTCACTCTAATCAGCTAGAGAATGGCAAACTCCTCATGCGGGTCACACACCATTGAGAATTCCAGTCACCAAATTCATTATGGTGGGGTTTAGATAAGGCATAACAGTATAATAAATTACATCTGTGACAGCAGTAGCTATGGTTTATTAAGCACTGGCTTCGTGTTAGACTTTCCCACAGCATACTATAGCTATCGCCTGTGGTCATTACCACACACAGATCTCTCTGTAAGTGTCAGGGATGGTGCGGAGGGCCTCTTGTATGTGAACATGCTCCATGATCACAAAGGACTATGTCAGAAATGGTGGTTTTGTCAGAAGATGGAGCAAGGAGCCGTGAGAGATGAGACTTGCCCTGGGACCATAATTTTCAGATGTTTTGATAGCCACATGCTGCTTCTATATCCATGTATCATCCAAGTTCCTCATACAGACTCACACGATAGAACACATTTTGCATTATTTACCTCACTTGAGGAAACATACAACATCCATAGAACACAGAAGGAAAACCCATTCAGGACTAAGGGTGCATCATGGGTGCATGACGCTGCATATACCCAGGAGTTTGGGTTTGCCTGTTTGCATGCATTCTTGGGAATGCCTGATCTCTGTGCACCATGCAAGGCAAATCTCCATCCACAGAGGGACCAAAAGTTTTGATTGGAGAGTGAAGGCCCAAATCAGGCACAGAGTATGACTGAGGGCCCTGATGAGGTACTTGGCGGCTGGTCCTTCTGAGCAGGTCCCATTTGGAAAAGAGTTGGCTCTAGTCCCATAGGCCTAGGGCAGTACAGGATCCCACCTCTACAGCAGACAGCATTGGCATCAGATCTGAGAGGAGCACTCGGTCAGTTGGCTACCGTGAGGAGGCTCATGTTCTCAGAACCCAGGGCTCACACAGGCCCACAGGGGCCCAAGGACAAATCTCCTGCTCCACAAAAGGTCAGTCCCCAGACCTTGCTGGGCCTGTGCTTAGAGGAGCAGGTCAGTGAATGAGAGCAGAAAGAGTGTCTTAGCTACATGTCAACCCAGGCCACTCCTACTCAACTCACAGATGTCAACTTGCCTTAAAAATTATATAGATCTATGTGGGCTTTATCTAATAATAAACTGTTAATTAGCACCATTTAGCATTATATCAAAGTGCCCGTATGTTAAGGAAAGCCCAAGATATAATGAATGATGCCCAACTGAAGTAGCAGCCTTTGCACTATCAGGAATGTATGTGTTGTGGGAACCTGGAGGGTCTAGTCAGACCCTCATCTTGATTGGCTGAGATGTAGGTTGACAGATTGTATTTTGTTGTTTGCTTGCCTGCTTTGCTTTTTACATTTAAAAATGCTAATGTTTATTTCATTTAAATTTATTTATTTACTTACTTACTTGGGAGGGCATGTGCATAGAGGTCAGACGACACCTCATTCTGTTCTCCCATCATATGGGTTCTGGGGCTCACAATGAGGTCATCAGGCTTGGCAACATAAGCAAGAGCACAGTAAAACCACTGAACTAGACCCTTCTGTGGGTGGGAAGAAGGGTTTATTCGGGAGAAATTCAAAACTGCCAAGTCTATCTCTTGGGGGTCCAAGAGAATAGCAAAAGGTAGGGAGAATCTTGACAGTTTTAAGGGTGATCAGTGGGAGGGAGCATGTCAGCAAGAACAGCGTAGAAGTCAGAGTTGAGGGGGTGAGGAGGTGTGTGGAGTAGAAGAGGGGGAAGCTAGCATGGGGACTCTGATCTGTTACGGGTGTGTGTCAATAGAGAACTAGATGTCCCATTAGCTGTAAGAACTATCTACCAGCAGGCCTTCTGTTGACCTGGTCAGAGTCAACAGCCCAGACTGTCATTTAAGACATTGTCAGTGCCCATTTTAGGGGCAGCAGATAGCTTTATCCACCAGGCAGAGTTGTCATCCCATTTTGTTGCCTTTCAACACAAGGTCTTACATAGCCTAGCCTGGTCTTTAACTAGCCAAGGATAGCCTTGAATTCCCAATGTTCCTGCTTGCACCTCAGAACATTTAGACAGTGAGCATGTTCCCTCAGAGCCTACACGGTGCTTTCTCCCTCCATAGTCCCATGGAAATGTGTGCCAAACCACTTCAGAACCAAGGGTATTCAACAAATGCCAGGCAAGAGACAAGGAATTCTAAATGCAGGGCCATGGAAACAAATGGAGCCCAGTGGTACCTGGCAAGATGATGGTGTGTTATTCACCTGAGAATGTGTGTCAGACCCAGAGCTGGTTAAAACCAGAAAGTGTCAAACAGACTGGGCCACTGACACCACAACTAAGACCCAAGTTCCTGTCTCTAACAAGAAGATCACAAACTTAACGAAAACCAGTTTGCCTCTAAATAACCCTTCCTGATTTTTCTTAAGTTACTATTATTGCATAGATCTAGATGGGGACTAGACACATGGGTGGGAAAATATCATAGTAGTAGTAGCCTTATATAGAAAAAGTCAAGTGTACATGGCAAGATCATCTTGGCCAAAGACGGGAGGGGCAAGTCACTGATGTCAAAGACGGACAAAAAAGGTGAACTTCATTATAGCTAGTCACCCATCACAGACCCATCTGCCTCATGCATATAAACTATGACTGGTCATCAGGAAGTCTCCCAAGCTTTAGTGGAGGAAGGATGAGGGCATGGGGCTGCAAGAGCTCTGACAACAGAGAAGGGAACTCAGGCACCTTTCAGAGCTGCTGGGTGGCTTGCAAGGTGAAGATACAGGTAGGAACACAGAAAGAGAGCTGGGCCTGACGGAGGCCGGCCTTTTTGGAATAAGAGCCCAAACAAGGAAGGCTTAGCCACATATAAAGTCCCTTTCTCCAAGCAATTAATGACTTAAAATCATTTAGAAGTCCCCATATAGCCCTCTTCCCTAAAGAGAGATGATGGGCCATTGTCCTGGGGTTTTCTCCCTGCAGCTGGTGGGGGCCCTATTGCTGGCCGCCCGTTTCCACTTGCGCTGGTTTCTGCTCTTCACCTGGACACTGTCGCGTGGCACCTCTGCAGAGGCATTTCCTGGGCTACTGCTTCTATTTCCGGGAAGAAGTCAAAAAGACTCATGGCACAATCATTTAGAGTCTGACCACAGAACTGTGAATTGTTACTATGGGACCCTCTTTCTGTTGCTGGCGACCCTGGGTTTCGGAATGGTACGTAGATGCGTTGATGTATCCTGGACTTGAAAGTCACAGTTTGTAAAGGTTCCACATGTTATGAGGACAAAATGGTCTCTGTTCAGATAGACAGGGTCAGGCTGGCCTGGCCAGATCTCATGGGAACAGAGCCTTCCAGGATCTACCTGATCTGCCCTCAGCAAGGACTAGACACCATCTCCCTTCACTGAGAACAGTCCAGCAAGACCACAGCTACACTGCCTTCCCTGCCTCATGGGCTGACCCAAATTTCTTCTCACTTCCAACTGCTCACTCAGGCTGCTTCTACCGGATCCCTGCCCTGGGGACTCTACTCATTTTTATAAAATGGTGTCCATGAGGCTCTTTCCTAGTCAGCAGGTTCTCCTCTTAAACTCTAAGAAGGCCTCATGGAGTCATGGTCCTAGATAATCCTTTCTGTCTCCCTTTTAATTCTAGCCACTTTCCAAGAGCGTATACCAAGAACTTGACCTTCCCAGGATGGTTTCTGGCACAAGTTAAAGGAATGGGTTCATACTTTCTTGGTGACGTCAAATTCTTTGTTCCTTAAAGGCCTGCCAATGTTCTCAATAACAGAGGTTAAACTAGAAGTGGCCACATGTGCTCACACCCTGACACACTTGGGCCAGAACTCTTAGCTCCTTCCAATGGTCCACATTCTCTGCTCACTACTTTGCCTTCATCCATCCATCCTTCATTTCTTCCTCCACCCTCATGACCTACACTCCTAGGCAACTATTTATCGTTACTTAGACTACTCATTATCGATCTGTATACCCATCAATACATTCACTGGCTCTTTTAACTGTCTTTCCATCCAACCATTTTTAGTATAGGATAAGAAGTATCCTATACTAAAGATACTTTAGGAGAGAGACAGAGACAGAGACAGAGACAGAGAGAGAGAGAGAGAGAGAGAGAGAGAATATTTGTCTGTATGTATGTGTGTGTGTGCGTGTGTGCGTGTGTGCGTGTGTGCATGTGTGTGTGTGTGTGTGTGTGAGTGTGTAGAAGACAGAAGACCGTCTTGAGTGTCATTTCTCACTGTCTTTTTCAAACATAAGACCTCTTATTGGCCTAGAACTCACCAAGTAAGCCATGCTGAATAGCCAGTAAAGCCTAGAAACTTACCTGTCTCTTGCTTCTAAGCACTGGAATTACAACCCTACATCATCACACCCAGTTTTGTTTGAGTTTGGTTTGGTTTTTCGAGACAAGGTTTCTCTATGTAGCCCTGGCTGTCCTGGAACTCACTCTGTAGACCAGGCTAGTCTCGAACTCACAGAGATCCGTCTGCTCTGCCCCCCAAGTGCTGGGATTAAAGGCCTACACCTGGCTTGTTTTGTTTGTAACATTAGTTCTCTAGCTCACCATCACCCTCAGACCCGCAGATATCTGTGTCCATCTGCCAACTGCCCATGCTCCCAGCTCTTCCTGTCTCACATAGAGATTCAAGCAACGATCCAGAATAAAGTTATGGTTATGAGAGTTGGTGACACAATTTTAAGAGGTGCTTTTGACATGTTTCCGAATAGAAGTCCCCTGCACTGTAGGACACTCCCACCTGCAGGCTATAGCAGAGTCAAGTGAGGGAAATCCAGAAGAGAAAGGGAAGGGAGGTCTGGGGGAAGGGAACTGACATGTCCAGAAGGAGTAGGGGGAAGGAGGCTCTGGGTCAGGGAGTTTGCAAGCTTTGGCTCCTAAGGCCTATTAGCATAGCTTCTTCATTTTAGTGGACAACTCCCCATGAAGTTCTGTAGACATACTCTAAATGACTAAAATTTTGCTTGTTTGAGCTATACTTTAAAGTAAATCAGATGTGAACTAAAAGGTTTCAATCAGTAGTGAAGAAATAAATAACCTAGGCACCCATATCCAGAGCACAGTTAGGGTCATCTTATAGCACACATGAGGATACAGTAGCCTGCCAGGTCTCAAACCCCTTCCCATCACTCAGACACAGGCCCAACACAAGCCAAGAACATATATCATACAGGAAATGACACTGAGAGAGAGAGACAATAATAACATGCTTCATATAGTAAGACAGATTTGCACTGCAGAGCTCAAGCTGTAGTCCCACCTGAGGGACATTCTCCTGATAGTGTCTCACCAGGCAATTGCCGAAAGGTCGCCAAGCAGCACCAGCAGCCGCAGCAGATATAATCTCCACTCCATAGTTTATCAAGTCAACAAAGTCATGCCATAGCTTGCTAATACAGAATTTGTCTAATTTTCTTCTCTCCTCCAGCTGAGAGCCACCTTCTTGACTCTTTTCCAAGACAGAAAGTCTTTTCGCAGAAAATCTCTCGTGACACTAAAAGATGTTGCTGTTTCTATGTGGCATAGACTCCTCACCCTTCTGAGGCTGGAAACAACAACTTCAGGAGAGACTGAGGTGGCTACGGACCACGTAAGCTGTGGGACCTTGGAGCAGTAAGCAGCAGCACACTCAGGCTGAAGTCTCTACCATACAGGCTTGCTTTCTGCTAGGAGAGCACCGTGGGGATTCTGATTCACCTGTCACTACAAAGGCTCAAAATCAGTTCTCAACCCTGGCGGGCCTCACAGAATCTTCCCTTGAATACTAGAGAAGTCACAGGGTTGGCAGGCTCACCCTCTGCTCACCACATCCCTATACTCACCTTGTACCTTGAAAAGGTAGCATCTCTGGCTTTTTTCCCCCCCTTGGGTTAGTCACTTGATTTTTGGCACTTCCTGATTTCCTCCCAAATCATGCAGGCCTCAGTGCTTTGAATTGGGCCCTCCGGACACTAAGGCAAACAAGTCAGACCTAGGTATTTTCACAGTGAATTCTCAGCTGTCATCCGTGACTGATGTTTACATAGCACTCAGTGTAGCCTTGAAACCTGTCAGAAGTAGTCATGGCACTGTGTGTTTGCATAGGGCTCGCTGCCCGTCATGGGCCTATTACTGCCTTGGGATTCATTCAGTGGTTCTTTGTCAAAGCATCACTAACTGTAACACTTACGAATGAAGCAGTGCATGCACACCACCAACAAAAGAACCCAGACAGACAGAAAGAACCCAGGCCCAGCACCCAGGTCTTGTAACTTCTGGGCTCAGGATGTCTTATGACATAGTGAAAACTTTCCAAAGTCAGCATCATTAATGGTTCGGATAATGAGAGGAAAAGAAAACCATGACATTCCAGTTTGCATTTTTCTAATCTGTCTTCCCTTCAGATTTATTACCTGGATGAATTTTCAAGTCTATTGGATGAACTTCTGATGAAGATCGATGGTTTGTCTGACAGCCTAGAACTTTCTATCCTAGAAAAACAATGGAGGAGGACAGTGGAGTCAAGGACTGGGGACAGTCCTTCAGTTGGCATTTTGGAGTACCAAGCTGCTGGGGTAAGACCGTACAAATTATTTTCGTTAATGTTCCACGCCACTATTTTTACATTCTGAAGTTGGTTTGAGATCATGAGGTGGATTTGCATAAAAACCCGCTAAGAATAATTACTAGTGGAAAGATGTGCTCCAGCCAGAACTGGTTACATTATTTAAAGTGCACTGCGAGACTTGAAGTTTCCAATGACAGTGTAGGTCTGTCCCATCATTTCCGTTCGTAAGCGTAATCAATAAAGACTGGGAAGTAAAACCGGAAAGCGCATCTCCCTAGAGATGAAGGGTGTGTGTGTTAGCACAGAAGGTAACTAAGAAGCTTCCTGAATGTGCTGAAGATTAGAGCCAAGAGAGAGAGGGGGTGCTGCCGTGTGCAAGAGCATGCATGGGCCTCCAGGTCAGCATATCTGGAGGTGCCAATCAAAGGGGCGGGCAAAGGGGCTTTACCTCTACAACAGAAGGGTGGCGAACGCAGCAGGATGTTCTCTCGTGGAAAATAATTTGGGGAAGAAAATCCTTCTCTGAAAGTAGGATATGAAGCTAAGAAGAACGAACACAAAGATAATTTTTTTTTAAAAAAAAAAGAATAAGTTGGTCTCTTGCTGCAGCAACTATATACCTGGAGTTGAGCTGAACGAATCCACGAAAAATGAAAATGGCAGACCAGCGGACATGGAGGAGCCGCCAGATGAAAAGCTGAAGAACTGGACGCAGGAGAACAGAGACCAAAGAGACCATTGAACAGGAAAGGAGTGAAATCTCAGAAAAGCCTAGGAAGATTTCCCCCAATTCTACCCCTTCATCTCCAAGACCCCTCGTGATTGGAGGAAAGCCACCTGCAAGATGGAACAGCCACAAGCTGCACTGAAAACCAGCACAGGTTGACCCGTGGGTCTCTGAAGGGACCCCCCCTCCACTAATCGGACTGCCAAATTTCACCGGTTTGCCCTGGGATTATAGAAAATTATTTGTATGATCGATGAAAATAAAACACACCTCGTGGCAAAAAAAAAAAAAAAAGAATAAGTTGACAAAAGTGAGCAATGAGTTACTGTATACCCAAAGTTATGGGAAAACGCATTTCTACACATAGTGAGGAGATGAAAAGGAGCCATGGATTCGCAAGAAGAGAGACAAATGGCTCAGAAAAAGTAACTTAAAAATCGTTAAAGCTTATTTTAGGAATCATAATGAACAGAGAGATCTGAAAAAGACAGCCGGATTCGGGTCAGAGAAAGGGTGAAGGTTTAGATCGGTACAGATGTTTCCCCACTGACAACAGGGGACAACCTAACAAGATCACTGCGACTTGAGGTATAGTACACAGCAAGGCATTTGGTCCAGCAGGACTGCTGAGTGGCAGAATTAGCAACACAGCATGGCACGGGGCCAGGTCCCACTGGGCCTAATCAGAATCTGAAGCTCTGAGTATAGCCTCTGCAGAATGCACCATCATTTCTTTTTTTTTTTTTTTTTTTTTTTTGGGACCATCATTTCTTAAAAGCTCTATCCCTGCACCATCATTTCTTAAAAGGTCTCTCTCTCTCTCTCTCTCTCTCTCTCTCTCTCTCTCTCCCTCTCTCCCTCTCTCTCTCTCTTCTCTCTCTCTCCCTCTCTCTGCCTCTCTCTCCCTCTCCCCCTCTTTTTCTCTCTCACTCTCTCTCTCCCTCTCTCTCTCTCTCCCTCACACACACACACACACACACACTCTCTCACACACACACACAAACACACACAATCTATCAACTATTTATCCATCTATCAGCTATTCATCTATCATGTGTGTGAGGGGGGTGTATGTGGTGTATGACTGTATGAGTTTATGTGTACCATGTGTATGCAGATGCCTTTGGAGGCCAGAAGAGGGCATTTGCAGCCGGATCCCCTGGAACCCTACTCATGGGCACTTGTGAGCAATCAGATGCTCGTCCTGAGAAGTGAGCCTGAGTCCATGCAAGGATCATGATCGTGCTACCTCTTAATCCTCAAAGTCTGAACCACATCCTTAATGCTGGAAAATGGTAGTTTAAACCGTCATAAGTCAGGGACTAACTTTATGTCCAACCAGGAACTCTGTCCCAGGGTCAAAAAGAACAGATTTAAATCTGTTAAAACTGGACAAAACGTAGCAGAGTTAATTTTTAGCCTTAAAGTATAAATATCATTCTATTGCTGTCTAGATAGTGTCACTGGTTTCTTCCACAGGGTTTAAAACTTAAAAAGCTGTTCTGTTTCATTACCTATCATTTCTAATTATTAAACTGATTTGAATGCTCATAGGAAGCACAATGGCCAACTGCACGGGAAACTTAAAAAGCAAGAGTGCACATATGTAGGGAAAAATAAGTGTCACTTGACCTCCTGTGTAACGTGTTCGTGATAGACTTTTAGAAGAAAGAGAACCGTGAGAATGTCTGGGCCAAGCCATTTGAGAATAACAAAATTAGAACCAAGCCCGATTGATGTGTACTATTAAATCAGTCCTTAGAGGAGAACCTAAATGAGAGGAAACAGAGTCTATACTGAACCCAGCTCAGCAGCAAAATTCACATGAAGCAAAGGGTGAGCAAAGTCAACAACCAAAATAAAGTGATCCAATAGAGGCAAATGTGTAAGCCACCAGCTATGTCACAGCTAAATATGTATATACAGATACATCCCACTGGGAACACACAGATCCTCATGTATACAGACTGCTAAGTACATCAGATCTCCATGTATACAGATACATCCCACCGGGAACACGTCAGATCCTCATGTACAGACAACTAAGTACATCAGATCTCCATGTATACAGATACATCCCACCGGGAACACACAGATCCTCATGTACACAGACCACTAAGTACATCAGATCTCTGTGTATACACATACATTCCACTAGGAGCACACAGATCCTCATGTATACAGACCACTAAGGGTACATCAGATCTCTTTGTATACAGACAGATAAATCCCACTAGGAGCACACAGATCCTTATGTTTACAGACCACTAAGGGTACATCAGACCTCTGTGTATACAGACCACGAGGGGTCCATCAGAGAATTTTCATTAAGATTAAGGAAACCCCAAAACTGTTAAATCAAAAATTCCACAAAGACATTTTTAAATGGTTCTGGGCCTCAAACTAGGGACCTCCTATGCTTGACTTGCTTTTGTGAATACAGTTAAAGCAAGAACTCCAGCCAGAGTTATCCCACTGGAACATTTCTAAGGCATAAGCCCCCCCCAGGGTCCCCTGTAAGCACACTTATGGATGTGTGTGCCGTGACTCTTAGGGTCAGAGTTCCGAATGTGCCTGAGTAAGTTTCCATGTGCATGACCTGCGCTCTTGTGCACCCTTCCATACTCGCTATGCATCAGAGTCCCTGCTGATTTTCCAACACTCCACTGTGTTTATGCCAGGGACTGCGAAGGCTTATACTTGTAACGTGTACCCCAAGGACATCGGTTTTACTTCCCTCCCACTGGAAAACGCAATTGTTTTCTGAACAGTCACTTTATGAGATAGCCCTTTATCAAAAATGTATGACACAGAAAGCCACCGTTAACTGGGTTTGCCAACGCCTGTAACGCCCAGCTTCCTTCCACAGCACAAGTGAGCTGTCCTGCTGGGAAGGAACTGCGAGTCAGTGGTACCTGAACAGGCCAAGCCCAACTGGGTTTTGCAGAACCGACACCCCTTTGTGTGATGAAAGCCAAGGAAAGGGTCCATTTGATTTTCCAAACTCCCGGGCACTTGTTTTTCATCTTACCAATAATAATTAAGATTGGTATCTCTAAACTGGCAGAATAGACGGCCTGGGGCTATTACTAACCACCTGCAAATTGCATTGTTCTTTGTGCCTAAGTGACTCATAGCAAAGAGAACTGCTGTGGCTGGCCAGACCCACCGCCTCTTCTCGCCCCTAGCTCATTGCTCATTCTGTGATTCTTGGCTTTGCCCTTGCCTTTTAGCTACCTTCACCTAGAGTCAAATAAAAGTCCCTACTGTACTTGTTGTGGCCAGGCCTCTCACCGCTCAACTGGACTTTTCTCTCCAGAAGCTAGCCAGGGTTGAGGCTGCAGGGCAATAGGAAAATGCTAGGGGGACTCTGCTGCCTAAAATTTCCTCTTTGCTTGCTTTTGTGAATACAGTTAAGGCAAGATCAGTCAGCCCGAGAAGGGCAACTTCACCTCAGGGCACAGCTGACCTGTTCAAGCAGGGTGCGGCTCGCCATAGAACACCTGTCTTGCACCCATAAGACCCTGGCTTTCATCCCTAATAAGGATTTTTTAAAAAGTGTAATCACAGGGGTTGGGGATTTAGCTCAGTGGTAGAGCGCTTGCCTAGCAAGTGCAAGGCCCCTGAGTTGGTCCCCCAGCTCGGAAAAAAAAAAAAAAAAAAAAGTGTAATCACTTAGTCTTCTTCTGCCAGGATGGAAATACAGTTTTTTTATTGGTTGAAAACCTGGGTTAATGGTCTGTATCCGGGAGATGAAGCACAGGCCACACGAGTTTACAGAGAAACCTCCTGTGCCGAGACCAAAGCTTCTGTTCTTAGGCAGGTCGTCCCGAGGACTTGAATCCCGAGAGCCACTGTCCATTTCTTGCCACTGTCCAAACTCTGCCAGTTTGTGAGGTATCCTGGGGATGATTTCAAACACTTGGCTTTCCACAGGACAGACAGTGAGCCTCTGCACGGAGACTTTGTGAAGATCACTGGCTTCCATAACGTTACCCTTCCACCATGCAGGGTTTTCTGACCGGTGGGTGCGAGGTAACTTAACACACGGAGATGGAATCCGAGAGGGTGACGCAGTCTGTGGTTCGAGTAAATCCAGCCCAGCCTTGACATGAGGAAAACCGAGGGCCCTGAATGGCCCTGCTCCTTCTGACGTAGGCACAGAAGTCTTAGGGTCCCACTGTTGATGGCGATTCATTGGTAACTACAGAGTACAGACATTGGGTGCATAGTGCAGCCTTGTGCCCTGTGTCCTACCCTGAGACAGTGAGAGCACTGTGTCACTCCCCACAGGACAGTTGGGCACAGCAAACAGGGCTAACGTGGACATCTTTTTTCTGTGTATGGGTTTAATCTAGACTACGAACATTGGGTGTCAAGGTTCATTCCTGTAGCTGCTGCCACTCTGGGGACTAAGTAGGAGATGGTGAGCAACACTGAAACCCTGAAAGTGAAGTGTGTCCACCAGGAAGATGTGAGTCCCAATCCCAGGAGATAAGAATCTCGGGAGGATGAGCAAAAAATCTGGGCACCTTTTGGGCTCATTGAGACCTGGGGTACGCTGTGCGTTTCCCATGAGGCAGAACAGGGCTGTTAGCGGCGTGTTTTGAGGAATGAGACCGAGAGGCCTCTAGGAAGATTGTGTTCCGCCATTCTCAAGAACCAGGGGCCACTGTGTTCCTGGATCTGAGTAAAAGTGATCTTCCACCTGGATTCCTATCCTGGCTCTGCCCTCGCTGACAGAAGTCACATCCCAACCATGTGCTCCCTACTGGGCTTCTGGAGCACACAGCCAGTAAATGCAAGGTCCCAAAACTAAACCAAACCGGGAAAACGGCTGACGGGCAACTTGGAGGGCAGGATTTGTGAGAATTTTGAAGTTGTTCTTACAGCATTTATTTATTTATTTTTTGTTAAGTTTTGAAACAGTTTCCCCACCGAAAAGCTTTTGAAAGTCTCTTGTGTTGCAAAGCCCAGAAACTGCACGAAGACAGGGCCACCACAGCGAACAATAGTTTTAATAGTTCTAAGAAGCTTTTTTTTTCCCCTTAAGCTTCTCTATATTTTAAAGTATATCTTGGTGGTTTTTTTTCTTTTCTTGGAAGGACATCACAAGAAAAGCTCGTTAAACTTAATAGAACTGCTTAGATGTGATTTACAACTATTGGGTGGATCAGGAGTGCCAGAAACGGAACCCCCGGCCGTGGATGCAGAGTTAGGGAGACTTCAGAGATAAGCATTCTCGGCTTCCACACTGCGTCTGCCGAGACAGCTTAACAGGGAGAAATGTCCTCTGGCTCCTGATTTATCCTCTTCTGGCACCCAAGAACCAGCAACGTTGAAACAGTGGTACACACACCCCTCCTTTGGATGTATGCAAGCCTAGCATTCGTGACACTGGATATAAACCAGGGCCTCTGTGTCACCGTGAGCATGGGATTTATTTACAAAGCTGCATTCCCTCTAGTGGGGGGGGGCGGGGTGTCACGGGACTGGAATCTTTGAGTTTTCCAGGATTAGAATGTGCTAAGAGCCAATCGCTTTTTGAAGAAGTTTCTGTTTCATCAGCTTCAAGCGAACTTCAACAATGATTGCCCTTAAATGCAAGATAAAAGGGCTGCATTTGTTCACTGGAGTACAGTAACAAATATCACAATCAGAAATATGATGTCTCGCAGTCTGGAGACCTGGGGTCCATGGCTCTAGGGGGAAAGAGCTGGCCTGGCCTTTTTCCCAGCTTCTCAGCCCTCCCGGGCTTGGGGCAGCCTAATTTCTAATTGGCATGCTCCCCATCTGCGTTTCTCCATGGCCCGGTTTTCCCTTTCTAGAGAAACGTGGTTGTGCTGGATTAGAGCACACTGTGATGACCGCATCTCAGTTCCCACAAAGCCTTAATTCCCAGGCACTGAAGATTAGCATGTCAATGTTTTTCCTTTGGGGGGAAAAAAATAACCCATCACAAACATTTGTGCAACTGTAGCTCTCTAAAGACCAGGGTCACACAGTTTCACATTAATTCCAGTGTTCCTTGGAATTCCAACAATTCGACAAAAGCAAAACAAAATACTTAACGTGTTTCTCACTTTCTTTTTTTAGTCTGTAAACCTTATAGAAAAGTGATACTTGGTACCAGCAAGGTATCTCAATGGGTAAAGTTTTACCATCTACACACACACACACACACACACACACACACACACACACACACACACACATTCACTAAAACACATACACACATACTTTACTCTAAGCACTGCATGGTTGCCAAAGAGTATTCATAGTGCCTCAAAGGTAAGAGAACCCAGGAGTTTATGTGGTGTCCTGTGAGGTCAGGATACTTAAATCCCACGAGATCCCCAAGACATACCTCAGCCATGTCCCCTACAACACAGTTGGGAAAATATTAACTCTATTTCACTAGCAGTTTGGCAGCCAGCGTCCATAGTGATAAATAGAGCCCCAGGAGTTTCTGCGCTGATGTCAATGCTAACAGGCGTGCCCGGAAGGATTTGCTATACAGTGGAAAGCTGGTGATTATTTAATTTTAAGTAGGACCAACAAAAGGGGAAATCCGAGCAGATTCAAAGACTTCCCTAGTCCCAGGGCTGGGCACACTCAGCCAGCCCTCCACTGGAGTTAAGAAAGACAGGGGGCTGGAGACAGAGCACTGACTGCTCTTCCAGGTTCAATTTGCAACCACAGACATCATAATGAGATCCGATGCCCCTCTTCTGGTGTGTCTGAAGACAGTGACAGTGCTTATATATAATAAATAAATAAATCCAGATATGCCAGGTTACAGACATCATACATAGAGATGCCGCTGTGCCAATGTGGTGGTTATTTTAACTACTTTTCAGAATTTGGGAAAGTGTAGAATTGAAGTTGTGCAAAGCTCTGTCTGGACTCTAGGAAGAAAACCCTATCCCAGTCAACAATCTCCTTGGCTCCTCTCATTACTCAAGGTTTTGCTTTTAGTAGAAGTAGTTAAAATTATCAGTACACTAGCCCTTGGCCTTGACCAGTTAGTGACCTGGGGAAGTCTTTCTCTGTAGTAGGCGTGCGTTGAGGAGATTCCCTTTGGTCTTGCATGCTTGCACAGATTAATGGATACTTTCCCCATCCTTCAGGTGCTGCTGCCTGACTAGAGCATTAAAACCAGGTTAGAAAGTTAGTACCGCGTGCTGAGCTTTGAAATACACAGCACCCTTTGCCCCGCAAGGCCCAGATTCTCTTGTTGCAAAACCTCTGGGTGACACAATTCATGACTCTTACAGGTATCTGGTTCTTTGGATGCTGAGTCAGAGTGAAGAGGGAGGAAGCCGGATGCCTGGCACAGGAAGGGTCTGTACATTACATCTAATTACAGTAATGAAGACTGTGTGACGTCGGCAGAGGGAAAGATACAGGTCCAGGGGCGTGTGTGTGCATGTGCACCACATGTGTGCAGTCCCCTTAGAGGTTAGAAGACAGCATCAGATCCCCAGGAACTGGAGTTACAGGAGTTCTGAGCCGCCATGGGGGTGCTGGGAAGAACCATCCCAGCCTGGAACGGGGAAGAAGTATTAGGAGGGATGGATTATATTAAATGGGAAATTGGTTTAAAATATTCATGATCTTCTCAGCAGACAAGAGAATGAGAATAAAAACAAGACTGTTCTACCCACCAGATCCTGCCTCCAGCTGCCAGCCCTCCTCTCTGCAGCTGTGTTTGCAAGGGGACCTCTCCACACAGGAAGCCTGTTGAGCCCCTGCAGCCACTGGCCATCCTGAACTGCTCTTGTTTCCACCTCACGAGATTCCAGCCATTCTCATGGCCCCGAAACATGTGTTTCCACTTTCCACGCTACCGACCTCTTAAGCGGAGGAGGGGAGGCAAAGCTTTGCTCTTGCAGGTCCTATAAGCAGGAGTGGCCTTGGAAGCTTCAGAACCCTTAGAATCCCGAGATCACAGCAATGTGTCTGTATCTGTAAGCAGTGTGTCCTCTCACAGGCAGGATATGTGATGAGGGCAAGCTGGCCCAGGCAGAGTGACACAAGCTGCTTGACCTAAAGCTACCTTCAGGGACATTATGATTGAGAAAGCCGACAGCTTGCTCCCTAAAGCACAATGCATTTCAGCATATTTTTTTGCCATGAAATAACTCTGCGGAGTTTACACTGACTGTGTCCCATAGATACACTGGCTTAGGAAAGTCAGCCAGCCAGTTGCTATGAGAATTGTATTACCAGCACATACTGCCATTGTGATTTGACCTGGACGTTCCTAGACAGAATGAGTACCCCAGCTGCCTTGCTATGAAAACACTGGCAAAATGTCTGCTGTCTACAAGGCCTAATTCCCACTCTTTCTGGATGCACATTTGCTGATGAAGCCTCAAAATAAATGGAAACATTTGTGCCGGGCCAAGACCATGGTCTATTTTGGGTTCTCCTGGGTTCTCCATTGACCTAAGGCTAGGAAAGAATATGTGTTCAAAGACTTGAGATTCTCTCTACAGGACAAGAAGTCCTGATTTCATCACTTAAGAAGAACTTGTTCATTCAACATCTTTTGTTGTTGTTGTTGCTGTTGTTGTTAAAATGAGGTCACTGTTCTTGGGTCAAATTTTTAAGTCTTCCCCTGAATTCAGAGTTGGTCTGCTTCAAGAAGACAATAGGCTTGGCAATCAGGGGGAGGGTCCAGTCCTGTGAGATCCACGGGCTCAAGGACCATCTTTCACAACACAGGGGCCAATCCTGAAAGTGAAGACTATGGATCTACGAACCAGCCAAGTGGTCTCCAGTCTCTGTTGCAGACTGCCACACACTGAGCACAGATAAATCTGGAGTGATAGCCGCTCAAAGTAGAAACCCAATTACAAAGTTCATCAAGGGCATGAAGTGAGCATTCCCATCCCAGGGGGAGGGATGGGGGCACAACAACACAAGATCAGGTAAAAGAGAGACCAAGCCTCAGCAGACAAACACCAAACCATGTAGCCTCACACTCTGCACCCGGTATTCATGACGACATCATCTGGGCTCCAATGGGCCTGCACCTCTGTTCCTCTTCCGGCAACACACGAGGGCTCTCTCTCTCAGACTGGATTCACATGTATCTCGACAGTGTTGCATGTTTCGGACATTTCCCACATCTTGGGATATACATTGCGACTTGGGTTTCACCTTTACAGCTTCACACAGTGACCTCTCCTGACCTCTCTGCAGGGAATCAGACCTTGCTAAACATCACCTAGCCTTGCCAGCTTTTTCTGAAGCCTCATCACAACTCTCTGTGACCCCGCAACTTCTACGCTCTACGCACCTCCAAAGCCATCATGGGGCAGACTCTAGCAGACAATGAAAGCTGTGCTTCCAGTTTAAGGCATGGCCTGGTCCCTTTGGACCATTGAACCATATGTTTGGTCAGGGAAAGTACTTCTTCGGGTGGCCTTATTGAAGCTAGTGTTCTGCAGGCCCTACTTCCTCAGGACCTCTCTTTAAATATTTAGTATTTAGATTAGGTTTCAGTCTTATACCTGAGTCCTCTGGGACTGAGATCTGCCATCACAGCTCCTTTGCCAATGTCCTGGTGCAGCATGAATAGTTTCTTTTCTATGGGACTATTCTCTTTAATACATGCAATATCTTTGTCAGTCCTCACCCTATCTTCACCCTTACACATGCTCATACATTTCTTTTCCTGCACATCATTCACATCTTTCCGCTCTGCTTTTTTGAATTCTCACTAGAACTCAGATTAAACCCATTGAGCAGTAACAATTCCACAGCCCAAACACTATGCTGTTTTAAAGTCCCTCCACCAATCACTTCTGAATTCATCTTCAAAAGTCAGAACACAAGAAACCTAGGTAGCTAGGTTCTTTGCCAGAGTGCAGCACAGTGGCCCCTCTTTCGATTGTCAGTAAAGTCCTCATGTCTTCTCTGAAGCCCCATGAGCCTTCGCTCCCACAAAGCCAACATCGTTTTATTCATCACTCTCAGCGGAATGGCTAGTTACTCTCTGCTCACAGCCTCCCATGTCTTTTCTAACCTTAGCTCCAAAGTCTTGTATGTTCCTACCACAAATCAGTTCCTTTTTAATTTTTCAAATGAAGAAAAAAAGACACATTAAATACATTTTTACTGTTTCCCATGGTATACAGCTTTTTAAATTGGACATAGTTCTTTAACACATGAAATATGAGGTTTTAGAATTTATATAGATCTATGGATTACATTTCTGATTAAATACTGGATATGATTATATAAATATAACCAGAGAGCCAAGGCCATTTACATTTAGGAATGTCATTGAGAAGAGTTCATGAATTATCATGTCTTGTTGGTTATCTTCTTCATGGTTGGATATATTTTTTCTTTCTCCCCTGTATCAGATATTGGCTGGTTTGCTGCATTGGGTACAATAGATTTTTTCCTTGATTCTCCTGTATTCATCTGTTCGTTTCATGAAGTTTATTCTGTTTTGTCCTCTCATGGTAAGGCTGTCTTCCTTCCTCCACTGCGCATGCTGTCCACCATGTATACATGCTATTCTCTGTGTATGCTGTCCAGTCCACTGTGTATGCTGTCCACCGTGTATGCTGTCCACTGTGTATGCTGTCTACCTTGTATGCTGTCCACTGTGTATGCTATCTACCTTGTATGCTGTCCACTGTGTATGCTGTCCACCATGTATACATGCTACCATGTATACATGCTATACACTGTGTATGCTGTCCACCATGTATGCTGTCTACTGTGTATGCTGTCTACCGTATATGTTGTCCACTGTGTATGCTGTCCACCATGAATGCAGTCTACTGTGTATGCTGTCCACCATGTATGCAGTCTACTGTGTATGTTGTCTACCACATATGCTGTTCCTTTAAGCACTCGCTGTCTGTAGTGCTGGTTTAGTAGTCATGAACTTATTTACTCTGGCTTCTCTTGAACTACCCTGATTTCTCCATTAATTTTAAGAGCTGGCTTTGCTGAGCATAGCAATCTGGATGGGCAGCTATTTACATTCAGCACTTGAAATAGTTCCTGGCTCTTTGGGGTGCTAATGAGGGATCTGGTGGTATTCAGGTGTATTTGACTTTGTTCATTAGCATTTTTCTTTGCAGATTCTAACATTATTTCACTCTCCCTTTGTAGTTTTGGCATCTTTAGAATGTAGTAGAGAGATTCTTCTTTGGCAGGTCTACTTGAGATTCTGAATGTCTCTTCTACTTAGATGTCCAACTCTTTCCCTGGGTTTCAGAGCTTTCGGCTACAGGTTCACTAAACAGGCTTTCTCTGCTTTTCGTTTATGTCTCCACTCCCTCCATCCTGTGAATTCCTAAGTTTGTCTTAATTGTACCCCACAATTCATGGATATTATGGTTAAACTCTTTTCTTCACTGATGTTCGAAGGTCACGTTCCCTTCTTGCTTCCTTTGTCACTTCCTTTTGCTGGATCCGGTCTGTTTCGGAAGTCATTTTGGTTTTTGTTTGTTTATTTTAAATTCATGGAAATGTATTTCTATCTGGGTTCCACTCCCTTACTGACTCACTTGCACATGCTTCTCCCTTGCACTTTCTCCCCTGCATTTCTGACTTTCTTTTCTGCCTTGAATTGATTTCCTTACTCCATTCATCTGCCTGTTCATATCTCAGCAATGGCATTAATCATTTCTTAAATATTTAAATCGATCATTTAACACTCTACCCACTGCACAAACTTTGAACTCAGTAGCTGAGGAACTTCAGTGTGAGGAAGGACTCATATTGCCTTGCTTGGCGTGTGTTTGTAGGTATTGTAAGTTGCTATTCTGTTGGTTTGACTCTATCTGACGATTCTACCTGGGATCTTATGGAGCTGCCCCGTATTAAAGGCTCAATTCACAGCAGTGCCATTCAAAGAGGAGAAAAGGAAGCATAAGCAACACCAGCAAGCCAAGCAAGATACACAAATGCCCTTCCACTCAAATAGGACTGAGGATGAAAGCTTAAGGGAGAAGAGCAGAGTGGGAATACATCAAATCCCACTAACACACCACTATTGACCAAGAACGCAGGCTGGAAAAGATAATGCAGAGCATGATAAATTAAAAAGTATGAAGATAAAGGTAGAGATATTATATGAGTGAAATGAAGGGTCAGGGAAATGGTAAAAATTAAAGTTATGTAAAAGAAGGTCTAAATAAAGAACGTTATGAAGCAGAAGAGGAAGACCAAGAGATTTTAAAGAAGGGGAAGGAGAGCATGGGGAGAAGGCAGGGAAAACATGGCCCAAGAATGAAAAGTTAACAAAATCAGATAAATATATGAAGGGGGATAAAAATTTAAAAATTAAAAATAATAAAATAAAAAAATTAAAAATAAAAAAATTGGAAAACAAAAACCAGAGGCTTTCCATGTAGGTTAGTGGAACATAAGCTACTTCCTGTGACCTGGTTAAAGGGAAGAGTCAGTTCTAAGAAAGAATTGACCATTCGAAAAGGAAAAAGATTAATATCTTTGGAATCCACAAGGGTGACAATAGACACCAACTAGGGAAAAGCACTAGTTGAACAAACCAGACATAGTTCCAACGTGTGGCTGCCGGGAAGAGGTGGGGAAGCACCAGCCCCACCCAAGAGATAAGAATAAGCCAGAGTCTTCCCAAGCCCCGGATGCAGCTGCAGGCTTTGACGATACAGTGATTCCTCAGGCAAATGAGTCAGCAGCAAAGAGAGCGCGGTGCTACCTTTCTATGACTCAGGGGGCATCCACCAGCCCTAAGCCTGAGAGAGATCCTATTTTGGAAAGGAGCTACCATGAAGGATAGAGGCAGCTAAGTTCAGCCTGCCACAGCCCCGGGTTGTGACACAGCCTGTGACACACATGAGAGCAGAAGAACCTGGAATGCTCAGGGGTGCAGCTTGTGGGACGTTGTGCTCAGACAGCAAAGCGCAGGACCCCACTCTCAGTGGCCGAATGCCAGTCTCATTAGCGGAGACATCACTGGATATTGACGGCCCTAAGCTTAGAGTGGATCGACGTGTAGAGCCACCATCTCCCTTTTAGAGCATGAGAAGGTAGTGTTTCTTCAGCAGAGTGAGCAACACTTAGGGAATCTTCAAATGGATGGATCTGGAAAGTACGACATTAAACGAGATGACCCAAACTCGAAATACAAAATACACGGATTCTCCCTCATGTGAAGATCCTAGCCTAGTGTGTTAGTGTGTGCACGTATCAACTGATAGAAGCGTGAGGAAAACCTAAAATGCCAGAGAGGAGACCGAGAGAGGAGACCAACAGATGGTAGAACTTAAAAGTGAAAAAGAGCCAGGCGGTGGTGGAGCAGGCCTTTAATACCAGCACTGGGGAAGCAGAGGCAGGCGGATCTCTATGAGTTCAAGGCCATCCTGGTCAGCAGAGTGAGTTCCAGGACAGCCAGAGTTACATAGAGAAACCCTGTCTTGAAAAGGAAAAAAAAAAAAAGAAGAGAGAGAAAGAGAGAGGGAGACTAGCAGATAGCAAATGTGGCAGAGGATGAGGGAGAAGGGGCAGGGGAGAATCACTAAATTAAAAAAAAAAAGTCCTAATAATCTAACTCATATTCTAATTTTAATTATTAACTTTAAAAAGAAGGGGCAATAATTATGACCCAAAAGGACAAAATAGATCGAATAAATTCTACAAGAGTAATACAAACAATCAGCTAGACACAAACTTGGTTGAAAAGCAGAACAAGATTCATGAACGTTTAACCAAGCTAACCAAAAGAATGGGAGGGCCAAGTAAAATTAGAGATACAAAGAAAGGTTACTGCAGGGTCCAATGAAATTCAGAGAACTGTTAATAGTTCAAAAACATAAATCTTCAAAAGATGGAAATCTCCAAGAAATGGCTAAGTTCTGAGATACTGTGGCTTACCCAAGTCAAGCCAAGAACAAACAGATTTACAACAAGCATTGAGGCTGAAGTAGCAATAAAAAGTCCCCTAACAAAGAACAGGCCCAAACTCAATGGATTAACACACACATCTACCAGGACTTTAAGGAAGAGCCAACATCACCTATCCCCAGACTGTTCCACAGAATAGAACAGCACAAGCTCATTATATCCCGATGCCATAACCAGACACTGATGCTATGTAAGGATGCACCAGTGTACCTGAGGATGCATTGAGATCAAGCACCATGACCAAGTTGGCTTCATGCCAGAGATTCCAGGTTATTTGACCTGAGAAACAATATTGCATGTAAGTAAACAAGAGGACAGAAGTCACACAATTATCTCAAAACACAAAGTTTAGGATCTTTCCAGCAGAAGGTCTATAAGGCAATGAGGATCATATGTTCCATGATGACAGCTGTGTATGGTCATTATCTGTGTATTGTCATTAAACACACAACATTTAAGAGAGTGGGAGAAACCTGAAAACATTCCTAAAGCCAGGAATACAACAAGAATGCCCTGTCTGTCCGCTCTACTTCATTACTGAGCACAAAGCTTCAGCTAGAACAGTAAGGTGAGAGAACTAAAGAGGAAACAATGTAACTCAACTGTCCCTCATTGCCAATGACCATGACCTTATACTTGAAACCACTGAAGACTCAGTAGCACATGCCCAAAGTAGGGTGGCACGATACAAAGTCAGCTCACAAAACTCAGTGCAGAAACAAGGAGGCCGGGTGGTGGTGCACACCTTCAATCCCAGCGCTCCTCAGGCAGAGCTCTGTGAGCTTGAAGCCAGCCTGGTCTGCAGAGCAAGTTCCAGGACAGACAAGGCTGCACAGAGAAACCCTGTCTTCAAAACAAAACAGAACAAAACACAGAAGAAAACCTAAATAAGAGGAAATCAGCCACTGCAAAATAAATCAAATAAAATGCCCTCAATGAACATAATGAAGGGCGTGAAAGGCGTCTACTGTGAAAACTAGGATCCTGAAGAAAGAAGTTGGAGACACTAGGAGCATAAAGACCATACGTGATCATGGACTGGCAGGATTGATGTTGTAAAATAGCTATAGGACCAAGAGTACTTTATACATTCAAGGGAAATCTCTGTTAAAATCTGATAACACTCTTCCCAGAGCAAGAAAAAAGAATCTTAAAATGAATATCAAAACCCAGAAGTCCTTGGATAGCCAGAGCAAGCCTGACCAGAAAGAGCAATGCTGTACGTATGACAATAGCTAATTTCAGTTTTTACTACAGGGCCATAGTAGCAATAACAGACAAATGGTACTGGCCTGAAATCAGCCAGGTATAGAGTGCTCTACAGCCTTAGCCATGAGGATGAAGCTTTGAAATTACATCATAATGGTTCTCATCAGGCAAACAAAGACAACAAACGGCGACAAGGAAATGCCAGCAAGGATAAGGGACGTAAGAAACCGTTACACGCTGCTGGTGGGAGCATGAACTTGTGCAGCCAGTACGGAAGTCAGTACGAAAATTTCTCAAAAATCTAAAAATAGAACTACCGTGTGATCTAGTCATGATGCTCACAAGTAGCTCAGGTAAGGACTTGACTCCAAGTCAGTTTTCTGCAGAGGTGTTCGCAGGTCCTTGGTTACCGCTGCACTATGCACAGTGACTAGAAAACCCGTCACCAGGGGAATAGATTAAATGTGGAGTGTATATAATGGAATATTTCAGTCATAAAAATATGGAGTCATGGCACTCTGTATGACATCATAACATTCGCAGGAAACTGGATGGAACTGGAGATCACCTTGTTAATCAAAATAATCCACACATAGACAAATACCACATTTCTCCCTCTGAAATGCAAAATCTAAGGGGGGGGGTGTCTCTGTGTGTGTGTCCATCCACACACATGTTATCTTAGGGTTTTCATTGCAAGAAGAGGCACCATGACCGAGGCAACTCTTATAAGGACAAGATTTAATTGGGCTGGCTTACAGGTTCAGAGGTTCAGTCCAGTATCATCAAGGCAGGAGCATGGCAGCATCCAGGCAGGCATGGTGCAGGAGGAGCTGAGAGTTCTTCATCCCCATCCAGAGGCTGCTAGGAGAATACTGGCTTCCAGGGAGCTAGGGTGAGGGTCTTAAGCCCACCCCTACAGTGACACACCTACTCCAACAGGGCCACCCCTCCTAATAGTGTCACTCTCTGGGCCAAGCATCTTCAAACCATCACACACGTGTTCAGGAAAATAGGAAGGGGATTCTGAGGTGTCAGGGAACAATCTGGAGGGAATAGGATGTGAGGAAAGGGAGGGTAATGTGTATGTGTGGCAGGACATAATGAAACCCATCAGTTGGTGTGCTAACTTAACAAGAATGAAAAATAAACAGACTATTAAATGCTGCTTACTGCAGAGTCAGCAAAGAACAAACACAAATTGGCCGGACCTGCCCTTCCAGCTGCCTTATCCTGTAGTCCTTTTGGGTGTTCTGTTTGGTTTGCTTCTGGTTTGTTTGTTTTGGGGTAGGCAGGTGATGTCTGTTATCCTCCCGTTTTATCTGGAAGCCGTTTATTAGAATGTAATGTGACCCTGCCAAGCCTAGTGGCACAGGCCAGTGACCCCACAAGGCTGTGGAGCAGAGCAAAGTACATGAGTGGTCGTGACACCTTCAGGTCTGGTCCTGCATCATCAGAGCTGGGTACTCACCTGGCTGAGGAACAGTCTGCTGAGTGAGGAACACTGCACTTGACCCCTGGGGTCTGAAGTTTACAACGAAGGGTCCCCTGCATCATTTTCTCCTAGTTCCTGCAGCCTCTTGGGAGACAGTTTCTCCTCTCACAGTGGCCCACCCACGCTGAAGATTCTCTCACATCTAGGGCAGTCTTTGACAACCCACAAGACTGCTACTGAAACTCACTCTAGTGATCGCTGAAGTTGGACATTGGTGTATGCTTGCTGATCGTTTCTAATAAGTAAATTGCCTTTCATATATTTACCCTGCTTATCTGTACTGGCTGGTTTTGTGTGCCAACTTGACACAGGCTGAAGTTATCACAGAAAAAGGAGCTTCCAGTTGAGGAAATGCCTCCATGAGATCCAGCTGTAAGGCATTTTCTCAATTAGTGATCAAGGGAGGAGGGCCCCTTGGGGGTGGTGCTATCCCTGGGCTGGTGGTCCTGGGTTCTACAAGAGAGCAAGTTGAGCAAACCAGTAAGTAACATCCCTCCATGGCCTCTGCATCAGCTCCTGCTTCCTGACCTGCTTGAGTTCCAGTCCTGACTTCCTTTGGTGATGAACACCAATGTGGAAGTGTAAGCAGAATAAACCCTCCCCCCCCACACACAACTTGCTTCTTGTTCATGATGTTTGTGCAGGAATAGAAACCCTGACTAAGACATTATCGATTGAATGTGTACCTTTGACCTAAATTTTATTACTTAGGTAATTAGTTAAACTGTTAACTAATTAGTTTAAGACTCTATTCTAAGGGGTCGTGTTGCTATATAAATGAGATTGTTAGCTCTAGGACCAGGTAAAGGCAGAGAAGTCTGTAGCTTTGAAAGGTGATGGTTCTGGGTTAGGACCATGTCTTGGCAACACTACAATGGTTGAATTGGCCTACAGCACATTTATGCCAGAGAAACTTGGAAGCAGGGGCTACCTCAAAGGACCCCAGATGGACTGGGCCCTGGGCACAGTGTACTTCTGTCCCACTATCAAGTAAGGCAGTGCAGACAGCAGCTGTCCTTGGCCTCTGTGGCCAGGCAGTGGGTCATTTCTCCTTCACAAGCAAAGATGTCATGCCAGCGCTCAAGCACTTCTGCATCCTCTGCTTTCCCAGAATGCCACTGCAGTTTGGAGGAGTGGTGAATGAAGTGATAGCTGTTGTGTTCCTCAGGACTCTGCACCCTCACCCCCCAAAACAGCAGAAGTGTCATATTTTAAGATTCTTCTAAAAATAAAAATATGAACTATGTCTTTTATGGAAACATGTTTTGACAGCTTATGTTAGTGTTCTCTCTCTCTCTCTCTCTCTCTCTCTCTCTCTCTCTCTGTGTGTGTGTGTGTGTGTGTGTGTGTGTGTGTGTGTGTGTGTGTGTGTGACTCTCTCACATGTGTATGTATCTGGCAATTGCTTAGTAGAAGCCAAAACATTTTCCTGACTTCTTTGGGAATCTTAAGATCTTAATTACTTTTAAGAAGGTTGTATGTTATCACCTTTTAAAACTGAGAAAAGTGAGGACTGGGTCGTAAACTGGGAAGCCATTTCTGAACCACAGCACATCGGTTCAGGGATTCGTGCTAACCACCATGCTCCCTGGCATCTTTGTGGGGGTGGGAGATTTTGCACATACGTATTAGTTGATTTTCACCTTGCTGTGACGTAACACGGGGCAGCATAACTTAGGAGACAGAGGATTTATTTGGGCTCATGGTTTTAGGTGACTTCGTCCGCCCTACAAGGAAAGGCATTTGGAACAGCCTTGCCTTGCCATGGCCAATCCCCACATAGCAGCTAAACTGGAAGCCAAGAGAGCTAGTTGTGATCCACTATTTGGCTCTGCCTTCCATGGCCCACCCTCTACTATCTACCTTGGCCAGGCAGATGCCAAAACCTCTCAAAGCAGTGCCACTGGCTGAGAATCAACTGTTCAAGCACGCAGCCAACACCACTACATAATTTTACCTGCCATCTCATTTTACAGGTTAGAAGAGCTAAGGGTCGAATAAACTGTTAATCGTTCCGTTCAGACCAGGAAGCCAAGGTGAAAATCCTAGTTCTCGAATCGTTAGTCCATGACCCATGGTCACGGTTCAAAGTTTGACTTTTCCCGAGTTTGCCAGTTGCCCTTGAGCTGAGCGTGGCTATATTCCTGTTAGGTTGTTTTAAACCTCTGCCTAACATTGAAAGGCTGAGATCTTATTTTATAGGTTTTGTTCTCCCCGTTCAGTCTGTTTCTGCAAGTTATCATAGAGATCTAATAATGCGCTCAGCGAGACCAGAACAGAGTCTACTTACATAAAATTTCTGCAATGAAGCCCTATTTTATAAAGTGAACAATAGAATGTTTTAAGTTAATAGCTCTCTCTCTTTTTTTCTTGGCTTGACTAATTCAATATAAAATGGTTACTCGAACGCAGCTTTGAAGTCAGCGAGGCTACTGTGTTTGAACCCATTTTTAAAGTCCACATTCCCAGACCAGAATTTGCTAAGGAGATTATTACATTTGGAGGACAAGCCCATATTCTTGACTACTCTCTCGTTCTGAAAGGCCTGGTTTGTGCGTGTGCTGGTGAGCACAGAGGAACCGTGTGGCATTACCAGGAATCCATCTGCAACCTGACAAAAAAAAAGTGCAATGGGACATTTTTGCAGACAACGAATTTTAAATATAACGAAAAAAACCTTCTGATTTACCAGGAAACTATAATGCAAATGTGTGTCATGAATCTCAAATAGTATTTATAACAAATGTTGTGTGTTTTATAACAAATCAGGAAAGTTTGAAACGAAGCAATTTCAATATTGAACCCACGAGTGCTATAGGGAGATAAATAGAATAGCTTTAAAGAACGTGGGGATATAATCATTACAAAGACAGGCATTGAAGCTAATGAAGTGGAAAACAGGGGACCAGTAGAGAGGTGACACCAAAGGGTGGGATTTTGAAAATAATGCCAAGGCGGGGAAGTCTGTAGTAGAGCTAATAGAGAAACAGAGGTATCTCAGGTCAATAAGAAGCAAAATAAACATACGAAAGGCAAATTCACTCCCCCAGCAAAAAACAAACAAAAAATCATAATCAAATAATACCACTGTCTTCAGCGCAACACTTATGAAGAGTTTTCGTAAAACGAAACAAAATGTGAAAGTGGCCCACTTTATAGAAACATGCAATCAATTTTGCAGGGAAAACAGGAAATCTTAATCATAAACATTAAAGAAATATCGCCGGAGAGCCAGTGGTACTCAAACTAAGAGCGTTACACCCGCAGTCTCTATCAGGCAGACCGACGTTCAGGAAGCAGCTGTCTTGGTAATGCACACATTCTTCTGTAACTTTAAAAGAGGAGGGAGATTCAACGAGCCTGTTCCCTGAAACCAGAAGAAGCTTGGCTTCTGCAGAGCAAGTGTCTGAGTATATTACAGGAAATGGAAATGTAAGAGCAGTCGCACTGGGCTGAGGGATTGTTGTGGGGTGTGGTGGGGGGGTGGCAGAGCATCTGTCCAGGCGGAAGAAGCCCTGGGGTTTGTCTCCAGCACTGCAAACAACGGCGAAGACCGAATCACTAATTAATGCTCCTCCTCGGTTCAAAACTCTGAAGTAAAACGCTAACACAATTCCGCTGGCCCTAATGATGACATGAGAAGTGGGTTTGTCCTGGAAGTGGATCCACAGTTCTGCGGAGAGGAATAGATTAATCGATCACATCGCACAATGAGAAGAAAAGGCCGTCCATAAAGTTCAACCCCGGTTCATAATAAAATCACGCATGCTGGTAACGAGGGAAATGGGATGCCGATGTTAAGCCAGTGGTAAACATCAGAACTAACCACACGGGCTCAGAAGCATTCCATGAAAATGGGCCTGTGTGCTTCCTGCCTCTGTCCTGAAGGTAGGAAACCCAGGGCTAAGAGATGAGGGGAGCCATAGTCTAGAGGTACGAGCACAGGAAACCAGGAACTCAAACAGCCCTCCAGCAGAGGGGACCTGATTGCTCATTCTCCTCCCAGATCGCCAGAGTTAACTGACAGAATACCTTAGAAGACCAACATACCAAAAACGACAGTCCTGATGTCGAGACCAGAAACTCTGACCACCTGTAAGCTAAGCAGCCGAGGAAATATTCTGTGAAGGACCAAAGAGATCTTTTATATGGCCGAGGGGAAAGGAGAGACATCTTCTAAGAGGTGCAGAGGCTGTGCCCCATGTCAAAATAAATCAGAATCACACCCGAGACCACAGGACCACAAGTTCCTAGAGTGTTCAAAACTTCATGAAAAAAAGTAAAACTGATATATAATATTTTAAGGAAAAATAGGGAAGAATTAATGCTTGGGGATTATTTAAATGTAGGAACCGATTTCCTAAATGAAAAGCACAACAAATTACGCAAAGCAACGGTGAAAGAGTTAGTGTCCTGGGCCCACACAGAACCACCCCCAGCCAATCAGAAGCAAGCATGTCTGTAGCGGGATAAACGATGCGAAAGCCAAAGAGCAGAGAGAGGCAGAGCACCCAGTCCTAATGGTGACAAGCTCGCCGCAGCTGTGGATGATCAAGGAAACACTTCCTAAATGGCTGCCTCGTCACTCAACACCCAGCAGCTTAGCCCGAATCAAAGGGGCTCCAGCACGAGAGGCAGCCAGGAAACGGAGGAGCAGGAAAATTCCCAGATGTAGCAGGGGATTCAATGTCCTGGGATTGCAGAGAACAACTGGGCATGTCACGGATCCGCATCTCATATATATGGGGGAGGGGACAGATGTCGGGTGGCTGTACACCAAGAGATCCGCTCTCCGGCAGGCCTCCTTGGTGGATGGAGACTGTCAGGCCTTGCCTGCTCTTTCCTGGGGAGGCCAATCAGCGCGAGGCTGTGTCTTACTCTGGGAGAAAGCAGGGGATAGGGTGTCCTGTTACCTGCCAAACCCTCTCAGGATCCCCAGACTCAGGACCTAGTCTGTCACTTGACCTGCTGTTCATGATGGGTCCTCTGAGGACTCTAGGCCATGGTGTGGACCCTGAGCCTCGGGGGACCAGCTTCTTTATGTCAATACTGCTAAGGCGTTCCTTGTGGCTGTGAAAAGATTTGGAAGGAAGTTGTGTCTACAAAGACTGATTGACTACCACTGCACTGAAGTGGGAAAATTGGAATGTTGCAAGTCCAGAGACAATTTGGGGGCATCTTTAACCCCCTTAGTAGCCATTCATTGGCCTCCTTTGTATGTGATATGTCACCATTTGTTCCCATTGGGTAAATCTTTTGGAATGCGTGAATAGACCTCTTGTTTGCACCAACCAAAGCACTAAGACTGCTTTGCTGTAGCCCATCTACCTGAAGTACCCACTGGTGTATTTGAAAAGTGGGTCGACTTATCCCTCTGCTTGTTCTGTTGCTGTTAGATTGGTACCTCATTGGAACACGGTGTTTGGGGAGCTCTGACTCTGTGTTCCCTGACTGTTATTCACATTTGGCTCCAGAATTGATGACTTCTTCTTTTCCTTTGTGGTGAGAGCTGCTTCTCTCATTGAAATAAGTAACGATGTCTCCTGTCTCTGCCACCAGAACCCTGTGTCTTCTGCCATTCCACTGGAAGCTGGAGCAGGCTGACTGTGAACTAGTAGAGGGTGAAATCTCACACCCATGTAGGTGTAGCAGTTATCTCCATCCACCATCCTCAGGATTGGCTCCCTAGGAAATAAAAGACTGTATGCGAATTGAACAAGTGTAGCTGGGTCTGCTAATATTATTAAAGTGCATACTCGTAGTCGTCCGTGGATACAAACTCTATGGAGGGACAGAGTCACTGGACGGTCACAGTAGATTGGATACAAAACTCTGAGACAATAATATGGTACCCTGTGGGAATCAGAAACTTCCATTTAAAGACAAGGACCTGATGAGGGTCCAGTCTCTGTGCTTTATTATTTAGTAACTATTAGAAACACACACACACACACAGACACAGACATTAGACTCTTGCGGGTCAGGCATGAGCACTGTAATGCTATTTTTCATACCTCTCTGTGTATTTCAGAATGCAAGTGGACTGGTTCTCCCAACTTGTCACCATCTGTGTGTCTTAGACTCATAAATTGACCACGTATGGTTGAAGCATGAATCTGGGCTCTCACAGGTAGAACATAATGCTTCTGGAGCTGGGGAGATGCTCAGTAAAGTTGTTGCTATGTTTTGTAATGTGGTGGCATGATGTGATGCGGCAGGAGGGCGTGACTCAGCAGGCTCATGCTGTGGCTTCTCCCCACACACAAGGTACCAGCCATACGATGGGTTTAGAATGAAATAAAGTTTATTTGGGGCATGAGAAAGGGGTGGGAAGGGAGTAGAGGCAGAGAAAGAAAGGGGACAGAAAATGACAGAAAGAGAGAGGAGAGAAAAAGAAGGGAAGAGGCCAGCTAGGTACATGTTGGGGGAGGACCACAGAGAGGGAGAGGGAAGGGGGCTGAGAGAGGCGGGGGTCGGGGAGAGAGCAAACCTTGTAAAGCAAGCCAGACTCTTACCTGGCTGTTGCTAGGTAACTGTTAGGTAGAGCCTAGAAGAAATGCTAACAGTTTTGGTCTCACAAGCATAAAAACTTGAGTTTGGACCCCCAGAACTTGCATAAAAAGCCAGGTGCAGCAGTATACATTTATGATGACAGTGTGGGAGAAGGGGGAAACAGAAGGCTCTAAGGGACTTGATAGACAGCTAGTCTGGCCAATCAGAAAAATAAGGTGGAAAACATCCACTGTCAGTCTCTGGCCTCCATGCACAGGCATATGCGCATGCGCAACACACACACACACACACACACACACACACACACACACACACAGAGGCATAAATATTTGCAAAGTCAAAAATATATTTTTATATGGAAATATCTTTCAAATTAAAACATTCATCAAAACAGAAGCCTGGGGAAAACATTGGTAATTAGGCTAAGAGCAAGGAAATGGGAGACACTTTCTTAATAATAATAATGATAATGATGATAATAATAATAAGAAGAAGATGAGGAGAAAGGAGGAGGAGGAGGAGGAGGGGGAGGAGGAGGAGGAGGAGGAGGAGGAGGAGGAGGAGGAGGAGGAGGAGGAGGAGGAGGAGGAGGAAGAAGGAGGTGAAGGAGGAGGAGGAGGAGGAGGAGGAGGAGGAGAAGGAGAAGAAGAAGAAGAAGAAGAAGAAGAAGAAGAAGAAGAAGAAGAAGAAGAAGAAGAAGAAGAAGAAGAAGAAGAAGAAGAAGAAGAAGAAGAAGTTGTTGTTTTTGTTTTAATGTGAAGACAGAGAAGGGTCCTGCTGGCTTCAATTCTGGCCCTAATTACTACGATTTTCTTCCTCCTGGGCTTGGTCCTTGCTGGCCTCTCCTGACCCAGCCAGAGTGCACAAAGTGGACTGATATGTACACAGCTCTGTGTCCACATGGCTTTGATTTGGAAGAAAAGATGAATCACCCTGGAGCTGGTAATCTGATCTTTGCCCTTCTGCTGGTAAACAGTTAAAAGATGCTCAGTGCATTCCCAGCCTCTTGAAATGAGAGTAGCAAACAAAAGAGACCAGGAGGGGCCTGGCTCCAAGAGGGGAAGCCATTCATCACCTTCAGGGAAAGGAATGTAAATAGGTTCAGATTTAGTCTCTGGTCCTCCCTAAGCAGAGGGGTTGGGGGGCACTCAGAAATACTCACCTTATTTTGGTGAGTGGGCTAAGGGTCAGAGGTCAACAGGGCTGCTCCAACAGGGCCACACAATGAGAAGCTGTTTAAAAATCAGAATTCTTTTCACTCTAATTTTCCAATGCAAAGGAGTTAACCCAGTGGCTGAGTTCTGGTGGGGTCCTCTGTGTGTGTCCTGCCTCTTTGTCATGGAACAATTCCAGCAGTTACAGATCAGGAGACACAGAAGCTGCCTCCAGGGTGGTGGACGACAAGTGGCCAGGTTTCCCATGCTATCATTACCAACGGATGCCTCTCCACCTTGGGGAAGGCTGGGGTGGAGAGCTGCTCAGCTGTGAAGTGGACATAGGGTAGTTCATTTCACGTGCATGAAATGTGGGCACACTGTGGGCAGGACAGAGACTGCTGGCTAGCCCTTCCGTGGTCAGCACTGAGACTGGATACATCTGGTCAACCTGTGGCTTGAAGCTTGGACATTGTCATCACAGGGAGCTTAAGGGAGCTGGGCACACACTCCATCTGGCTGCAGGGGCTGGCTCTGAGAGGTAGTGTCTTCCAGGACCATGACAATACTACCACCTCTGCCATGGCTGCTGCAGGCAGGGATTGTGGTCACATGGGTACCACTGAAATCTCCAAGGGTTCCTGTGTCCTTAAACAAGGAGTGAAAACAGGAACCGAGGAAGAAATAGTTCACTAAAGGCACTTCTGAAAGTGGAAAGACCAGGGCTGGAGAAAGAAGGCTCACAGGTACAGTGCCTGGCACTGGGACGTTAGTAGAGCTACGTGTTTTCTGTACGTTCGATTCTATGTCAGCTTCAGTAGTGACAAGGTCCCAGTCAGGACTCTTTTAAATGTTCATTTTTACCTCATCCTTCTCCCCAAGCCTGCATTCACACCTCAGCTCCAGCTGTGCCCAAGGACAGCATCCAACAAAATGAAGATTCACCTCCCAAAGCAAAGGGAGGCCCAGACACCTCCAGCAGCCTCTGTTACCGGAGTTGTTAGGGGTAGGGCCTGGTTCCTGGCAGCCCTAACACTCTAGGCTTGGGCACCCATCTTCAATGGATCCATTAAGGAAATTCATAATGGGAGGGTGGGGAGAGGCCTCCGTGGGTAAAGGGCTTACTGTACAAGCGTGAGGGTCTGAAGGCAAATCCCATCGAAAAGCCAGGCACCTCGAAGCACAGCCCTGGGAGATGAAGGTGCTGTCTGGCCTGTCATCAGCTGAAACAGTGATCTCCAGGTTCAGTGGGAAACCATGTCCTAAATCAAGGTGTCAAAGGTGGGAGGATATCAAAACGGCTCATCAGGAAAAGGGGCTTGCAGCACAAGCCTGACGACCTGAGTTCAAACCCTTAAACTGACTCCACAAAGTACATGAGTACTATGGCATGCTCATGTACACACACACACACACACACACACACACACACACACACACACAGAGAGAGAGAGAGAGACAGAGAGAGACAGAGAGAGAGACAGAGAGAGACAGAGACAGAGATAGAGACAGAGACAGAGACAGAGAAAGACAGAGACAGAGAGAGAGACAGAGAGAGACAGAGACAGAGACAGAGAGAGACAGAGACACAGAGAGACAGAGACACAGAGACACAGACAGAGACAGAGATAGGGAGAGACAGGGAGAAAGACGGAGACACAGAGAGTCAGAGACAGAGAATTAGTACAAAGCTAAGATTTATTTAATGTGACCACAATGGAAAGAGGAAAAAGTAAGCAGTCCAGTCACGTCCTCCCACCCCTAGTTTATCCTCAAAGATCCTGACATGAAGTTTAGATTTAAATATCACCAAGAAGCACACAGAACTAAGTGACCCTGGCCAGGAGTGGCCCTGCCTGGTGTTGAACATCGTTGTCTCAGGCCCCAGCCTCTTCCGCATGGTTATTGATGACAAGCTGCTAGAACTATGAGAGATATCTTTCAACTCTCTCCTCTGCTGAGTCTAGCATTTTCCCTCTCTCAGCAAGGGAGCCTGGGGAAATCCAAATTTGGGGGGAGACCACTGTTTTACCAGACTGATAGCCAAAGGGAGTCCCACAATGTCTCTCTAGAATACTTTCATTCCTCCTGGGATGGTTAGAGATGGCTTTGCTGGTAGGAGATAAGAGAGGGGGAGGGCAGACAAGCTGTCTCCTGACACACTCAGGCTAGAGAACATTGGGAAACGAGCCAGGGTCTTGGGAACATTTGAATTGTCTCATTGCATATTGAAGGAAAACCCAACCACATGTACTTTTGTCAGTAACTGCCAGCACGCAGTTTCCTAACCGGTCACAGGCAACGATGGCCCAGTGCCCCCGTGATAAGCATCTTAGCATTTTTACACTGTTTGCCGGGGTAGATGGGTGGGGTGTTCACAAAGTGTCACGACCCACACAAGATCTGAACAGCCAACAATTCAACCATGGTTCTGAATGTTCTGAACCTCGATGATCCAAGATGAGGGTTACTTCCTTCTGAGGTACTAAACAGTAGCCTCATCCCCAGCGCTTCTCCTCCTGTATGTCCGTTCCTAAATCTCCCCATTTTACAAGGACCCCTGGTACACTGGAATAGGGTCCATCTCCTCCAGCTTGACTCCTTCTTCTCTCAATCATATCTGCTAAGACCCTCTACCTAAAGGAAGTCATACACACAGGCCCTTACCACACACCGTTCAACCATCACATTTTTCCAAATTGCTTTTTTAGTGTTGCGAGGGTAACTGGCCTTCTTTGAATTTTTTAAATAATTATTTTACACTGATTATTTTGTATGTATGAGTGTCCCACGTGTGTGCCTGGTGCCTGAGGGGCTGATGAGCCCCTACATGGGTACCGAGCGTCTCAAATTCAGGTTCTTTGCAAGAACAGCAAGTGCTCTGACCCACTCAGTTAAAGGCCTACAATTAACCTTCTCAAGAATGCTGGATCCCAGGCAAGAAATCATCTAAACTTCCCCACAATGGAATGCCATTTTAAAACAATAACCATCATCTTTTTGGCTTATGGGTGGATCGTTTTTAAATTAAAAATCTGTTCTTAAGTAAATTAACTATATATACCATCATATATATGATGATCATATATATATGTATATATACATATATGTATATATACATATATGCATATATACATATGCATGTATATATTTATACATACACACACACATATATAAACATATATATATACACACATATGCACACACATATATATATATACATACATACATATATATATATATATATAACATCAACTAGATGTTAGAATTGTGTACCAAATCCATTCTTAAGTAAATTATATATACTAACTGTTAGGGTTATGTACCAAAATTTACTAATGATTCATCCATGTATCAGCTAGAATTTACTGAGATGTCAATGAGGACACACATTCAAGGTCCCAATTAGCTGCCATAGTGGTTCTCACCGTTCTTAATGCTGCAACCCTTTAATGCAGCTCCTCATGTTGTGTCGACCCTCGACCATAAAATTATATTCTGTTGCTACTTCATAACTGTAATTTTGCTACTGTTACGAATAGTAATGTAAATTTTAGAGATAGGGGTTTGCCAAAGGTGTCACAACCCTGAAGTGGAGAACCACTGAGCTCGAGCCACACTTGGCAAGGTCCTTTTCCAGCCCACTGTGAGCCTCTTCCTGGAGGAGGACAGCATGAGTGACATATTTAGAAACAAGAGTGCAGGGTTCTGAGCCTCCACATGGTCGTGTCTTTAGAGACTTTGCAGAACAGACAAAATGGACAAGAGATTGTTCTGAGGAGTAGGACCAATGCTAACATATCCCATGTGGTGTATGTTGCAGATTTCCAACGATGCCCATTGGTCCTAGGGCACCCTGAGAAAACCAGACTGCACACCATGAAGGGAACCAGATAATCAGGAACTGCACGGATTAGCAGGCGCTGTGTAGAGGCAGAGGGCTCTGTCATCTCATTACTAGCTCCATGTGTCAGAATCAAATCAGCTGCAGACCTGCAATTCAATTACTTGTCTTATTTTTTTATTCAATCATTTCCTCCTTTCCTCAGTAAATTTAATTTTTTTTCCCTCTTTCTAATGAAGCTCTTAGGGAAAAAAAATAATTGAATCATGGCTTTATTTTAATGAGCATGATTAAGCAGTGAGGGATAAGGCCAGCTGGAAGGCAGGTTCAGGCTCACCTTAAGGAAGGAAATGATGACTGAGCAGTCCTCCCCAATAATGTGGTAAGATGGGACCCACGTTCCTGAAAATGTATGATCGGCTGGGAACCTACGTGGACCAGGATGGCAGGACTGGAAGGATATATCATGGCACCCACATCTCGAAAACAAACAACAGCTCAATCGCAAACCTCAAGGGCTCTCTTCAAAGCGAAGCAGAAGCCATCTAGAGAACAATGTATCCCATAAGAATTTACTCCAATGAAGCACATTATTTCAAATCGCCACAGTTCAGTCTTCCCTTTCTAGACAAAGCCTGGCTTCATCACCTGTCTCCATGCCTACGTAGATGAGGCTTGACCTGCCAATGGCCATGCCCAGCCAAGAACTGAGCATTTCCTGGGCTCTTCAGCAGTGACTTCCATGTGCCCTGGGCATGAGGAGCTAGCACTGCCACTAGGTGACGTGTGCCTACAATAGAGGTGCGGGTAGCTGAGTAGTAGGGTGCTGGGATAAGTACATCTACAATGTGGCAACCAGGGTCTGACCACAGAGAGGGAACCCTTGCTTTATTGTCCACTCAGCAGTATCTGAGTTTCCTGGGGTCTCATTATGTCCCTAAGATGCTTCTCCAGGGCACCTTTGTCTGCCCGCATCTCTGGGTCTGCCACTCTTACACACATGGATCCAGGAAGATAGACCCCTCTTTCCATTCATTAACCTCCCCAAAAGTTGGTAAAGGTCTATCTTATCTACTACTTTTATAATTCCTAGAGAAATGTGTGCTGGGAAATAAAGAGGCTCTATTACAGAAATCGTGCCTTTACGGCCAGATGCTGTCTCTACTAGCCAGCATCCTGAACCAAACACAGTGGCGATCTCAAGTTCCCATGGAGCAAAAGGGCAGGGTGGGAGCAATGGAGAAGAGTGATGTGAAACAGAATTTGACTAATTCTTGGCAAGGTTTAAGAATGCTACCCTCTGCCCTGTGAAATGCCTGTGTTCCCGGTAGCACTTTTGTTTGCAGGTAAGCATGACAGCTCAGTGACTATTGTGACAGCCAGTGAAGAGTTCTATTGTCCTGGACCGATAAAATGTCTTGATGGGACACTGGTGAGATCCCTGGTCATAAGAGAGAAGCCTTCCTTTCAGCCTTCTGAGCAAGGAGGTACTGAGTCTGGAGCCTGAGGGACAGAGGAGGAGAAGTTGGAGGTTATTCCTCATGGACTACATGCAAGGTGCCTCTATGAGTTATGACATTAGCCTGCGATGTAGGGTTTTAGTCCAGATCTTGGGTTTTATTAGAATATATATGAAAGACATTTTGTGGAGAAAAGAAAATATTTGGAACAATATTAAATTTCTTAGGCATGATAATGACCTTGTAGCTATGTAGGAGAATGCACTTGGTGAGGCATTTACTTGGGAAGAATCAGGATGTCTGTCTGTGTGAATAGTTTTATAAAAGTGTGCATGTGTGAAGTGGGGAGCAGTAAAGAGACAGAGAAAAAAATCGATGCATGTCAACCTTGGGTGGACTCCGGTGAATGGCTATGGTGGTGAATATAGTTAATATTTCATCATTTTATAGGCTTCAAAATGAAAACCCGGAGATAAAATCAACATTGAGTCAAAGTCTTCCCTGAGGAAGGAAATGAAATGGAGTCCCATGGCTGTAATTCCATCCGCCCAGTAGCCCAGAGGCCATGATCATCTAATGGCCCACTAGAGCTGGTATGAATGGCCCCATGCCTCAACGGCAGTTGAGGGCAAAACACAAGTTGGAGACCTCTGAGGAACTGAGCTTCATGAAGTCTCCTCCATCCGTTGGAAAAGACCCCATGAGGCTCTTCCCCGCATCCCATGGAGGAGGTCTAATACTAAAATGTGCCTCCGTGCATTTCCGTTCCCCAGAGAACAAGACCTGTGTTTACACTAGAGGCTGTTGCTGCTCCAAGCCCTCAGCTGCATGGCCTCCCAGACAAGACATCCAGGGAGCCTCTTACTTCATGTGACCTAGAGATCCCTGGTAGACTTGGGACAGATGACTATTCTTCCTGGGTGGTGCAAGGTCCACTTCCACTTTTTCTTACGGTTCACCCTGATTCCTGCTACTACAGTTACTTATCTCTCCCTGTGAGAGATCTGTGCCTCCAAGATGAACGGATGGCAAGGAGTGCATAACCCATTTGTAAAATATGGGCCACGTGAGTTCCAATCAGGGGCACATTACTGACAAATCAATTCCTGAAAGTATTGATTCAAATGTTTTCTTGTCTCCACAAAATGTCTTTCTTCAAAGTAACACTTTTCTCAACAGAAACAAAAATATCTCTGCCTTTACATCACGATTATTACCATTTACATGAAAAGTGTCAACCAGCGATTCCCATGATTGTCACCAATATTTAGGGGTGAAAATTTCTCTAACTCTAAAATGACACTCATCCTGACCAAACCTTGTACAAATTTCAAATCAATATCCCTTATGAATTTGATGCTGGTTGAAAGATTTCCTAAAGAAACACCCCTAGACCTAGTGTACCTTCTCTGCCACTGGCTATAATTCAGTAGATGTAATCACTTATTCTGTTCTCTCCTGGTGGGGTTAGGGGAAGGATCGTCCATCTACTGACTAAAACCTGACCCTTGAGCAGCAACACAGAGAGACTGGAAATGGGAATAGCCATGGCCCTACATCCTTACATCTCATCTCTTCTGTGAAACTGTACAGATCTGACTTGCCCTCACTTCACTTTTCCCTGACATCATTGTCTTTATTTCTAGGTCTACTCCCACTATTTGAGTATCGTGGTCTCTCCTGGAGTTTTTTCACTTTCTTCTTTCTCCATCTCAAATCTCTCAGCATCCACTGCTTGTTTTAAGGAATGAAAATCAGATTCCCACACTCTCCTGTCTTTTCCTACTTGGGCCTGGATTCCTCTCTTTCTTCTGTACTGCTCCAGGAAGCAGTCACAATGAGCAGGCTAACGACTGCCATCACCATGTCCCTTCCTGTGTGTGGCATGAACACACAGTAGGTTCAGAGTGTGTATCTATTATGTGCTTGATGCTGGTTATAATAGGAACATAATAGAGTTTCTATTACATGGAAGGAACCTTCTAGAAGAGAGAAACAAGCAACCAAAATACAAGCCAACTAACCAACAGTTCAGGAGATCGAATATTTCATAAAGAGGGCAAAATGAATAATGGGGCAGGAGGTGTTCTAATGAAGGCTAGCCACAAGGACACAGACATAAAAAAGTTTATAATGAGAGTTGTTAGCCAAAGGCCAGGAATTGAAGTCAAGAAGGAAAATTAGAGGAAGACAAGAGAGTGAAGCAATGTCCCATTGCACTTGTCAGCGGTGGCAAGGCCTGCGATGCAGTGAGAAGCCAAGGGACAGGGTAATACACAGAGATGAGATTGTGTGGAGTCTCTGGCTCCCAGCTGGAGAGTGGGGTGAGAAAGGAAGAGAGAAGCAAGGAGGTTAATCAGGTAACTGTTCCCATAGTCTAGACAAAAGGCAGATGTGACCAAGACTGTGACTTCATCTGAGATACCATGAAAGGAGAACTCAGATGGTAGGATTAGCTATGGGACAAGGGACACAAAGCCAATATGTCCTAGACTGTGGCCTCTAGGGAAAGCCTGAGAGGAGACCTAGGGGATAGCATGCTAAAGGAAAGCCTATGGCTGAAGGTACAGTGGACAACAGAGTCAAAAATTTGGGCACAGCTGGAAAAAAGTCCACCCAGGTGAGGCTGAGTGTTGAAAGACTATTGAAATGTGGATCATTGAGGAGGGGGACTGGCAATTGTGTGGCTAGCTGGGGTAGAGCCAGGAATGAATGGGAGGGATGCGAGGGGATGTGATAAGTGACAGATAGAGGAGCAGAGAAAACTCTCAGAAGCACTGCTTTTTGGAAAGTGTTGCCTAACACACATGCATGCATGCGCGCGCACACACACACACAGAGAAACACAGACACAGACACACAGATATACACACATAGACATAGACACAGACACACAGACACAGACACAGACACACACACACACACACACACACACACACACACACACACACACGATTGATCTATCTGTGTGCAGCTAAACCCCTACTTGCTCAGTAGTAGATGTGATTGACAGACTCAGCCCAGTTTTGGGCCCTTCACACCATCTGAACCTAGACCTAAACCTACTCTTCTGCCTCTACCTCTGGCTGGGACCATCCGCAAGCATTTGTCCTGCAAGTTAGACAAAGCTCTCCAAAATACATGAAGAGCTCTCAAAACACAACATAATTAAAGTTAAAGAAAATAAATTGGAAGGACTCGGGCACTTTACTGGAGAGAATATGCAAGTGATATCTATTCACATAAGGGGGGATAAACATCAGTCACTAAGGGAGTTAAAGTGGAATTTCATAATGTAACTGTTGGAAAGGCTAAGGTCAACGTGCTTGTATATCATGAGTATCAAAACTGATAAGGGCAGCAGACAGCAGTCTCTCCTAACATATTGCTGGTGGGAACCCAACTAGTAGATCCATTCCTAGAGACAGGTTATCCCTACAACCCAGACAATCCTTCAACAATTGATGAGAGTCAGGGTACGTTAGACAATGGATGCTATCAAAGACAAAAGAGAATGGACTATTGATCTACACCACAGAACAAATCTGAAGAATCTAAAACGGTATGAACGAACCCAGGCTTAGCGCGTGTGATTTTCTTTACATAATCTGGACAGGACAGAAGTGCACCAAGGAGATGAATGGTTGCCAAGGGTGGGGAGTAGGGTGAGCAGAGTGCGTAGTGAGGGGCAGTGAGGAATTGGGTCTGTGTCATCAGTGTCACATAAATGTATGAACAGGTTCAAGTTCACAGAAAAAAAAAATGTACACATAACTCAGTATCGGGAGACTAGGGCAGCTGCTAGTCCTCACAGAGAAGCTCCTCTGTGCAGTGCTTGGCAGTAAATACAGACTCAACTGACAGTGTCGAGCCTAAGTGCCCTTGGAATATTCAGCCATAAATACAACTTCCCTATCACACTCCTTCTCCCCAAAGCTTAGGGAATGACACGAAAGGTTGACCTTGCTCCAGTGGATGGAACCACCGGAGCGCTAATTGGATTAAGTGGGTTATTAGAGAAAATAAAGGAACAGGGTAGAAAGGGGGAGGGGCGGTGGTGGAAGAAGTTAGGGAGGAGTAGAGGGTGAATATCAGCAAGACACTTTTTATGCACACATGAAATTCTCAAAGAATAAGTAAGGACGATTCAAATTACAGCAAAATGCAAACTGCCTGTCCAGCATCACTTGCTGAATGGATGGATATGTCAAGTTTCTCTCACCAAGACAGCTTCCCCATACTCCTTGGTTGTTTTGAGTCATTGCAACCAAAAATAGGTGGCACTTTTGCACTACCCAGAAGAGAGTCTGCCTCTGTGCCAGAATGCTGGTGTGGCATTAGCATGTCCTGAGTTCCTATGATCTCGAAATTAAAATTCCAGGGTTAATGAGCCCAGGATAATAGAGTGTTCAGAAGGACATGGAGCACTCCCTCTTCTGACCGTACCCAGCTCCTCTCTAGTTCTGAGACGGTTAGCAAAGACCCCTACTGGGACTCAGCTTCCTTATGTGCACAACGATTCCTAATGCACACGGTGGTTGTAGGGCCTGTGCACATGGGGTGTGACTAACATGGCTGTCACTCTCCATCTCATAGTGACAGTGCCTTCCATCCAACAGCAGCCCTTGTGAGGCAGGGCCCGCCTATCCCTTCACCCGGACCTCCAGCCACACATCGTGTCTAAGCTGATTGCCTGTGCAATCTGATCTCGCGATCGGAAAGGGTCTGGGCCCAGCTCTGGTGCATCCCATTTGGGTTTGATTAATGAGGCTGCGGAGGGTCTTTGGGCCAGCATTCTCCGAGACATTCCTTCCAGCACTAGAAATGCCAACTATCTCTGTTTTTCTTGGGGGAGGAGGGAGGAAATGGTCTGCAGCTAAAAACAGAGACTCACTTATTTTAATAAATTGTCATGAAAAGTAAAACAAACGTGACCCAGATCGTAAAGGGTGAGCCTGAGGCAGGAGGTGCCAGCAAGGAGAAGGCAAGAAAAAAAAAAAAAACAAAACAAAAACACAAAGCATCTCCCCCACAGCGAGGCCAGTGGTCCAGGCAGCTGCGGGGAATGCATTTTTTAGGGAAATCTGTCCATCTAGGCTGAGCGTGCTTGGCATTAGGCAGGGACACATCACAGAAAGTAGGAAATGTTAAATATGTAGCTCCTAGAAACTACAAAAGCTGGGCTCTGAGGAGATGGCTCATTGTGTGCTGTGTCTGCCACACAGGCATAAAGACCTGAGCTTGGTCCTCAGCACCACACACGAAGCAGGGCATGGCAGAGGGAGCCTAGAGCCTAGTACCAGAAAGGAGGAGACAAGGATCCCTTGGGCTTGCTGGCCAATAGGCTAGCTAATTGGACAAGTCTAGGTTTAGTGAAAAACCTGGCCTTAAAACATTAAGACCCACACATTCATGAGGAGAACATTAGAGAAAGGTGCCTGATAATGGCTTTTGTCCTCCTCACGTATGTGAACCATGTACATGCATAGTCTGTACACACATACACACACACACACACACACACACACACACACACACACACACACACACACACACAAATAGAGAGAGAAGAAAATACAGAGATGTTGTCTAGGGTCACAGTACCAGGCAATAGCCCTTAGCTTCCAGTTCGTGACTGCTCCATGCCGGTTGATCAGTCTTCCGAGAGATTTGTAGTTCTTGAGTCCACAGGTGAGTGAAAGCACCCAGCGCCTGTCTTTTCGTGCCTGTTTATTTCACTTGACACAGTGACCAGCAATTGGGTAACTGTGTCATGTAACAGTTCTACTTGAAACTTTCTGCCAAAACTGCTCTTCCATAATAGCTTCGCTAATGCTCGTTCCCTCCAACAGTGTGCACGGACAGCATTCTCTATCCTCGCCAGCTCTTGCTGTGATCAGTCTTCTTGATAGGAAGCAGCCTAGCTGCCTTTAGCTATATTTTAAAAGTGATTTAACAATACAGTGCACATTGTTTTAAAGAAAAAGAAAAAAAAAAAAAACAACTGGAAACAAGAACCACCTGTCAACTGGAAAAGGGATCAAAATACCAAAGAAAGAAGCAAACAGATCCAGGATTACAGGATGTGTGGTTTCTCAGGGACTCCAGGCAGAAACATGGCCTGGACAACAGCGGGCAAAAGATCTCTGCTCTCCATACAGGAGGAATGGTTTCTATGCTGAGCTAGATAAAGACAGAATGAAACTGGCCTTTCTCAAAATATGTTAATGAGTCAAGCATTAGTTTAAAAAAAAAAATGTGTGATCAGTGGCCAGGGCAATGCTTGTCTGAATGTCTTAGCCATTTTATTTGCCCAGTACGATGTGAGATGTGTATGTGTTAGGAGGAAGGGTCACTCAGTAAGCCAAATGCCCAACATGGCAGAGTGCTGCAGACCAGTCAAGCTGGATTCCCGCATGCACTGAGAACCATACAAGGTACACGTGCTTTTTGCATCCTTCAGCCAGACTTCTGTGTGAACGAATCCTACCAAAACAAACAAACAAACAAACAAAAAAAAAAACCGAACGTAATACACAGAAAAATGACCAAAAGAAACAACTCTAATGAAATTCTGTGTCCAGTGTTACTAATCATAGTATGTTTAGAAATAACCCAATATTTTGGATTCTTTCAAACCATTTAGAAAATGCTTACCAGGATCTACAAATGCCGTAGATATTTATGGTCTTGTGATGAATTAGAAAACAACGTGCAGAATTGCTTAGCTAGGGTAGGTTTAACTGTGCAGTCATTAAAAGAGAGTTGAAAGAAATTGGAACAAAACAGCCACTGTCGTATCTTAGCCTTCATCGTATTTAATGTTTTTTTTCCCCTTTCTTATTTGGAACTTCTAATGTTTTAAATGAAAGTGTTCTTTTAATGGGAGAAATAAACACAGAAGGGGAAAGGGTGAGCCCGGCTCTTTGATATCACCCCTCTGCCATCTATCACTCGCTGGGGGTGTGTAATCCCTCTTGAGCCTGTTAGTATGGCTGACCAACGTGACCTCTGTGTGATGAACTCCTCACATTTGTCACTCTGAGTGAAGAGCCACTTCCTCTCCCCTAGATGATGTCAACCTTTGTGTATTAGCTGATCACTAGGCCCAACCACCCGCCGGGATTCCATAAGCCCTAGGCTCTGTTGAAACACCTCAAGTTAAAACTATCGGTACCCAGCCAACAGGCAGCAGGCAGGAACAGCTACTGTGGAATTCCCATAGGCAGTTGCTCGTGCCTGGAAGCATTCTGCAGGGAAACTCACACATGAAACCTCGCTGACACGTTGGGTCTGTGGGTGCCAAGGAAAGGGTAGTGCGGACACAGGGGACCCTTAACCCATAATATGGAGACCTCTCTGTGAGACGGTATGCCCGTCAAGGCCACATAGCGCTGCTCTCGTTCTAGGGGTGGGTAGCCTCAGCACCATCAGTAAGTCAAAAATGCCACTGTCACTGCAGCCACACTGGGGTCTTCCCCCACAACTAAGAGCATGTCCACACGCCCTTGTCACTGCCTTCCTGAACACCACAAGAAGGAAGGCCCGTGCCCTTCACTGTCTCCCAGAGTCTGTCAGCCTGTTGGGTTTTGCTGATTCTGTAGCAGATGATGGAAGACAGTGAAGGAAAACCCACCAAGTCAAGCTGAGAAATGAGAAGCCTGTTGGTGTGTGAATTCCAGTCCGATCACCACCTTCGAGGTCTTCCCTGGTGCTCTGTAGGCCAGAGTTAACATCCCTGGTTACAAGTGACCATTGGTGTCTTAGGGAGGACATTCAAAGTGCACTGAATTAGCTGGGTAATCATTAGGCTGAATCGTGAGTAGAATACTAGGGGCTGGTACTACCTCCTGGTAACACATCTCATATTAAAAGACTTCCTGTTCCTTAAGCAGTCGGGTTAGGATGTTCTGGAGAATATCACCCTTTTATCCCTAGCCCCCTTGAGGGGTTTCACCCAGGGCTGTAGGCGGCTCCTAGTAGAGTGTTTCCACTGGGGCTTAGATCAATAAATTACTCATCCCCTCAGAAATAGCTGACGTGTTCTGTGCTAGATGCCAGGAAGTATTTGTGGACATAAAGGAATCACATCCTGGGAGCTGTAGCTCCAGTCTGTGCAGTGATCAGTAACTCCCCTGGGAGGTAAACAAGTCTCTGTCTCAGGGATGGAGAAATCCTGTGAAAAGAGTGAAAATACTGGAAAAGGTGAAGGAGGGTAAAGGATGCAGGAGAGAGAGGTGGGAAGGCAGATGTAACATTGAATGAGAGACTCCTAGAGACATCAGCCATCTGAATAAAAATCTTCAGAGGGAAGATGTGTGGGGCTGTGGACTGGACAGGAGTCTGAGGTATACAAGGCTTTGGGGACCCAACAACCAGAGAAAGTAAATGAATGAAGGGAATTGGAGAGGGACTCCATCAAAAGGACTCTGGCTTTACACTGAGTGGACAGGGACACTGTACTCTGAGTAGACAGGAATGCAATATGTCCTGGGTGGACAGGGACACTGTGTACCCTGACTACACAGACAACACACACTGGAAATAGCAGGACATGCTAGTGCCCTCATAGAGAAATAGTGGAGACGATCAAATCCCACCTCTGCCATCCGAATGGGGCTTGGGGCCTCCCCTCTGAGGCATTATCTTTGGGCCTTGCTTTCCTCTGTGTAGAGGAGGCTATTAAATAAGGTTGTGCATCAGATACACTGAGAATCTGATGAGTCAGAATAAAGTGGTTAATCGAACCCTGAGCTACTCGGGAGAACACAGTAATCGCCACACTAGAGCCACTGATGCAATTAGAACTCACGAGTGCTACCTTATTTACACATGGACGTCGGGCTCTCCTTCACCCATGCTTCATGCCCCTGAAGCCTGACAAAGCAGGCTAGAGGTGGGTGGGATTCCCCAGAGGGGCTGGCACAGCTCTGTGGGTGGCACCTTCGGTGCACCCTGGCCATGACGCTGCCAACGTCCTAGACCTGTAGAAAGACATAGCCGGGCAGGCAGAAGGCAGGAAACTAGATGTTTCTTTTGCTTCTAAATGTCTTGTGTACACAGACCTCCATCACCATTCAGCGGCTCAGAGCTAAAGTGACAAGTGACAAAACTTTCTGTCTCCAGCCCAAACAGCCTCCACATCTCTGTCATCACCATATTTAATGCGCCCACATCTGGAAAGCGTCCTCTGCCGGCTCACACTCACCCGCGTGATCATGAGCTTTGCTGAGGGGCTTTGAGCGTGTGGATTCATCCATCACTTGGTGACTATAGAAGGAGCCCAACACAAATATACTCTGGATTAGGGGCCAGCTCACTTCCAAGATAAAGCTTCAGCTACAGCGTACCAACCCAAAGGTTCACATATTTTAGATGCCTGGGACCTTAGCATAGCTGCATATAATATAGTCCAATTATATTATGCTCATACAAGGCACTGTGCTTTATCTGCATAGTGACTGATACCACAGCAAGCTCTCACTGGCCCGTGTTAACAGTCTCTTTTCAGTTCAGAGGACAAACCATGTGGGATGGATGGCCCAGCATCTATGAGTCCTCTTCTAGGTAAATGTAGTCCCTGATCTCAGAGTCTGAAGGAGGGTGGGCAATGAGTGCACAAACATGGGCAAGTAGTGAGTGTGCCCTGGGGACTCACTCATGCTCTATGCTGAGCACTGAGACAGTATAAGGCAGGCCTAAAGGTTGTTGGGTGCCGGGACTTCCTTGCCTTGAAAATCTGAGAAATTTTACCCTGTCCTTCTGGGGCTGAGAAATCGTGTATGCTGCTGCATTTACACAGTCAGTCTTGTAAGATTAAACTTAGAGGTGGGGAATGAAAGAAAGGACAGAGAAGAAACAGCTTAAAGGAAGAATTCTGGGGACAAGAAGACTGGTGTGCTATAGAGAAGAGAGGCGCTGCCTTCTAGAACAGTCTTTATGTTTCTGTGCCTGGCATCTGCTTCTCACATGGAAGTCTGTAGTGTGGAATGTACATGGCCTCTCTCTCTCTCTCTCTCTCTCTCTCTCTCTCTCTCTCTCTCTCTCTCTCTCTCTCTCTCTTGCCAAGCTACCCTGAGTCTTCCTGTGCTCCCAGTCACTCTTAGCCTTGTGACATCTTTCAAACCTCTGCTTCCTTCCACACAGTCTCCTCCCATCTCTGGGTCCAAACTTCCCTTTTCTGAGGTCACCAGTCATGTTGGATTAGGGCTGCCCCTATCACCTTAACTTGATTCTATCTGTAAAACCCTTTATTTCCAACTGAAAAAGCATTTGTGGCTGCTGGAGAGTTGACCTACCATATCTTTCTCTTTGTTTCTGAGTTGTGCATCATGCCACTTGCCAGGAACTACAAAAATACTGTTCACACCCAAGCCACATACAGTTCCAAAGGGCTGAGAGACTTCATCCCACAACTCAGATCTTGCGGGTCTGTGGAAGAGAAATAGCAGCTTACATTTTTTTTTTCAAGATAATGGACAAAGGCTTTGCCAAATGGTTGATTAGCATGTTTAAATCCAGATGTAAATGTATGGCTTTATCTAACGATTCTCTGTGCATCAGTGCTGAATTGTCTCTTTGATCAATTAGCACTCATGCATAAAGACATGCTTTTGCAATGTTTGGGTCATCTGGGACACAGCAAAAAATAATGTAACAGCAGGTCAAAGATGGCAATGACACATTTGTGCTGCTTCTCAGGGTGTCGTCTATGAGTTTGAGTACAAACATTGATATGACTTTGGGGGGACACGGTTTGACCCATGGTGGTAATACTCTACAAGGACAACAGTATTCCCAGTAAGGTGACCATACAAGCAACCATCACCAGACTTGACTGTCACCAGTCTCCCAGGTTCTTACTGCCACCTATGCCACTCTATCACTGCACAGAAAACCAGACCTTGCTCCAGGGTTTGACTACAGTTTAAGTTTGTCTGCCAAATACTTACACACTAGAAGTTGAGCCCCAGTGTAATGTTGATTAGATGGTGGGGGCACCGTGCTTGGGGTGGATTGGTGTGTTTCTCAAAAGACCAGTCAGTTCCTACAAGAGTGGTTACTTACAGTAGAGCAAGTCTGACTCGCACCACCATACTCTCTTGTCTCCTCAGTCTTCACATGAGCACTCACAAATATCCTCTTGCTATTGTGTCACAAATACAGCTGCCATGTGTAACTGTCGTACGCAGGGACCCTCCCGAGCACACCGGTGCCGTGGCATTTCCACCCTCCAGTCGCCAGAGTCATGAGCCATGGAATTCTCTTTACAAATTGCCCCACTTTGTGTGTTTTTACAGGAACACAGACTACACTCATCAGTTTTCAGGAATTCTTACAAAGCTTATCTTTGGAGGAAAACATTGTCAAGAAGCCCAAGGCCTGGGTCTGCTGTGCTCAGGGGCCAGCCGGTGTAGACACTGGCCTCATTCGGTACAACAAACAGAACCTTGAGGTAAGTTAACATGTTGCCCTTGGAGATAATTAGGTGAAGTCACTGTGAGTTATGAGGAGGAGAGACTATAAAATTAGGGATGTTGAACACATGCCAAAGGGAAGAAGAAATGTAGATCATCACAGAGACAGCAGGTGAGGCCCATCCCACTAATGCCGAGGAGCCAGGGTAGATGTTTGCTCATCGTATTGAGGGATTGCCGAGTGAGGTAGGGATATCTGGGTTTTGGTAAGGTTCAGATGCGGCTAGACCACCTTTGTTTGGTTGCGATCCTTGTTGAAAGTATTGTTATGTTTTAGGTTAGCATACAAAGTAATACAAGGCCATTGTATACGGCTCAGATCTGGTTCTAATCTACCACGGCCTCCCGCACGCCTCCACCTGCAGCTAGCTCCTTTCCTTGCCCGTTGGTCTCCCTTCCCACCCTCCTCTTATAAGTCTCCTGAAGAGGTGTGCCAGTTTTGACTAGGGTTGCACATGAGTTCAGATGATTCTCCTTCTTTCTGTGGTCTCCATGACCCAACGGCTCATGTCCACAAATTTTGCAGTAGGCAAGATAGGCAAACTCATGTCCATGGCTGCTGAGAATGCATTCTCCATTGCCCCTCCATTTCCTACCTCCCTTAAGACTTGTTCCTCCCATCGTTTAAGCCCCTTTTTAGATTTTTGACCTGTGAACATATCAGTGTGTGTGTGTGTGTGTGTGTGTGTGTGTGTGTGTGAGAGAGAGAGAGAGAGAGAGAGAGAGAGAGAGAGAGACAGACAGACAGACAGAGAGACAGGGAGAGAGGGAGAGAGGGGGAGAAGAAGAGAGGGGGAAAGAAGAGAGGGGGAGAGGGGGGAGAAGGAGAGAGGGGGGAGAGAGGGGGGAGAGAGGGGGAAGAGGGAGACAGAGAAAGAGAGAGAGAGAGAGAGAGAGAGAGAGAGAGAGAGAGAGAGAGTTTAAATCTAGGTACCAAATATGTAATTTGTCTTTCTGAGTCTGGTTGGCTTAATATGATTTCAACTTAAATTCATTTTCCCAGATTCCAGAAAACTGTCATGACTTCAGCTTCCTGTATAGCTGTGGAGAATTCCACCCTGTGTATGCAACACATTTTCTTTATCAATTCTCTGTTGGTGGACATCCAGGCTGGCTCTATTTCCTGGTTGTTAAGAACAGTGGAGCTGTAAACGTGGGTGTGAGGCATCTCTGTAACATGTAACTGTACACTCATTTAGGTAAATATTCCATGGCTTGCCGTGTGATATGACAGTTCTAAAAACTTCAGGGTTTTAGTAACTTCAGCACTGCCCTCCACAGTCGCTGTACCACTGTCCATTCTCAGCGGCAATGAACATGACTTATGTCTGTTCCACCATTCTCTGTACCCCAGAGCATTTACTGCAAAATTAGTGGGCGTGGCTAGTGGGTTGTGAAGACCACAGAAAGAAGGGGAATCTTTGGAACTCACGTGCAACCCTAGTCAAAACTGGCACAACTCTTCAGGAGACTTGTGAGAAAAAAATTACTCACCCTGAAGTTACAACCAGAAAGCATGCATGGGTGCAGAATGCCAGGTAACAAGGATGCCAGCCATCTGCACAAAAGACTACTCATGACAATTCCAACAGTGGCATGACTAGTGAAAACCATGGGACTAGAATGACCCACACATGTCTGTGTTCACACAGTGGAAGGCCACAAAGAAAAGTGAACGAGCTGGGCCTGGGCAAACCTCACCCACGTGAGGCCAACCCTAACAGCCCAATCAAAGGCCTTCTTAATACTTAATCCACACCATAGGAGCTTCACAGGCAAGCAAACTCATTGCAAAGCAGCAGAGGTCAGCTCCAGAAGCGCATGTGATGCCGACATCTGGACCCCCCCAAAATTAATGCTTCTGTGGGCACAGCCGCAAACTGCTTACGAACAGTGCGTGCATGGCTGGTGTGCATCCGTGTAGCTACTGAAATTCAATACTTTTTATTTGCTTTGTTTTCAGACGGGCAATCACTTTGCAGCTCAGACTGATCTTGAACTCACCATGTAGCCCAGGCTGACCTCTAATGTGGTCATCCTCTTGCTGGTGCCTTCTACGTCCTGAAATTACAGATGTGCACCACCGTGCACGGCTCTAAATTTCAATCTTCAAACTAGGCTTTAAACATTAAATCCTAGGGCCTTGCTGCCAAGATGCCTGGAACTACAGTGGGAGATTTGTTTGTGCTACAATTAGGCTTTTTAAAGAGGGCAAAGTTGCCTGCTGTACATGGATTCAAAATTTAAAAGCTTCTTCTGTAAAGCTTTGAATCCACCCCCCAACTTACAGAATTAAAATGCTTCTAGCTTATAAATAGTTTGATTCCTTCCTAAGCTACGGCCACATTAAACAGAGACTTGTGAGACCTTCATTCGAGCAGTCATTTTTTACTTAAAAAATATTTTTGAAACATAAGCACATCTGGATCTTTTCATCGTGAGCAGTTCCTTTTTAAAATTGCCTTTTAAACGTCTTTATTTCCCAGGGAAGGAATTGGATCTCTTTGTTGACTTTAACATTTGGAGAGAAGATGTTGAGTTAGCAATTCTCAGTGTATCTAGATATTTATTTTGTGACTGTAGCTCTCTTTGCTGACCCTCAATCCCTTGGCGTCTAACAGGCTCGTGTGTGTTCACGGAATGTTCAGGTGTGTGACGTTACATATGTGTGGGGGGGGTGGAGGAAGAGAGTAAAGAGGGGAGGAGATAGGGGACTCTGAGGGCAGTGCAGAGAGTAGCAGAAGGAGAGAAAGTTAGTTAGTAATCTTCCCTGACTCTGGTGTTCACCCCTCAGAGCTATTCTACACAATCATGTGCCTGATTCTGATACGGTAATGGAAAATTCTTCATGTTTTTAATTGTACGTCTTCACCAGTGTTCAATTTGTATATGCTGTTTCATTCTTTCTACACAAAGCCCTCCCTACTTTCTGTGTGAATCCAAGATTTCTGCATCCTGAGAGCTAACTTCTCCAGGTATTCTGGGTATGGCTCGAATAAGAGCACCTTCATCTTCTTAACCCCACAGTCAAATTGATGCTTCTCCGGTCTTCCCTCCGTAAGAAATCCCCACCGTTAACATTTAGTTTGGATGGGGTAGCCAGGATTTTTAAATCAGTATGTCCGACACCTGGGTTCTATCGTTTTAATTTTTTTTTATTTCTACAGTGCAGTTGTTGACTGAATAAGACATAGTCAGTCTCAGGTGCCTGCTCTGAAGCAAGAACGTAACGTCTAAGAAACCTTTGGCTAGATTCTATTATCTATAACCGGAGATTCTCGAGAATCTGTGGTGGGGACACACCTCTACCTGACACGACCCAACACCACCTCACCTCACTGTACAGTTCTTGGTATGGGAAATTAAAATGGATTTACTTCCTTCTACTGTCTGCCAAGTATAATCAAGAAGTCTAACCACTTTAGATAAAGCATAATAGGACCCTGAAGTTGAAAGACGCTAGATTGGCCAGAGTAGGATCCTGGGTCACCAGGGTGAATTCCTTGGAATTCCTTCTTGCCTACTACATGCCAGACAGGGGAATGGAGAAGGCTCTGGGTACAGAAAAACAAAAAAAAATGATCCAAAGGATCTACTCTCTGTAGACAAAGCACTGTTGGCAAGGCAGATTAGCAAGAAAGAAAACAGAGACTTTCATCTAATTGTCATACAAATATTTCATTAGGCAATCGTCTAACGTACTCAGGAGAGATGGGGAAAAAAAAAACCCAGAAAGCCACATAAGAAAGTGGAAGACATAAAGAGCCAAACGGAAGGTTTAGAACCAAAAACTACAATAACTGATTCGAAATGTTCCAGGTGAGTTCCAGAGAAGACGAAGAATCGGTGAACTGACCTCCTCCCTCAGAAACAACTCTCCGAGTATCCGAAGGTTCTCTGCCCATTGCCAGGGGAAGCAACCAATCAATGATCCCACAGCTGTGAAGACCGGCTGGCCAGGCAAGATGTCCTCGGAGGTTCGATAGTAGCGCTTTTATCTCAGGGCTAACCAACAGCTGTCTAATTGGACTTAAGGCTCACTCAATAGAATAGGATTCATGCCTGGTACTAAATTCCTAACCGACAACCATGGCTAGAGTGGTCCCCGACCCTAAAAGAGAACCAATGACTGTTATTTTCCTAAACCAACATAACTTCTTAATGTTTCTAAATACTCCCAGATAGGTTCCTACCCCTGATTTAAAAAAAAAAAAGCCCTTTTTGCAAGAGATGGAGACTATTAACTCTTCCAGTTAACAACATATTGACAACTGGTCAAAATGCAGAGAATCAGTAACTACTCAGCCCCAATTGTTACATTCTCAAACAAGCCCTACACTTAAGGCTCGTGGAACATTACAGAAGAGGGAGGAAGGAATAAGGATTGTAAGGGCCAGTGAACCAGGCGTGTTACATAGGACAGAGCAGCTGCATAGATGGAAACTCATCAATATGATTGCCCAAACAAGACAACACCACAATGACACGCACAATGACAACACCATTGTCCTGCCAACATGGATAGGGAAATTTCATAGGGCCCTAGTGCTAGACAAAGAGCTATAGTCCACCAATGACTGCTGAGGGAGAAAGAATCAGTTTTCTCCATGAATGAGCTTCATCATAGGTTGCCCAGTCCTAAACGATCAACCCTAAACACATTTGTGCCCTAAAAGAAAAAGTAACAAATACATATATGACTATATTACATTATCTCTATTAACAATGACATTCTGTGTAATCAGTGAAAATATCAAAACTATTTTTATAAAAGAAAATGAAGAACTATCAAAAAGTAGGCTCAAAGGGACAGACTCAACACTGAGGCTCATATCCCTGCCTGGCCGTGAATGCACGGAAGTCAGTTCTCACCTCTGCCCCATGTGCCTCCATGAAGATGTCACCGGAAACATCGGTGGTGTTTTTCTAGTTACACTGTGAATGATGAAATCTTATTTCAGTCTATCACTCGAAAAGGAAAATGGATGGACTGTGGGGGACCGTGCCCTGCTTACATCCTTCTTCGTTGCACCCATCACAAAATACTCCTGGGAGAGCATCAAAAGCTAGTGAACCTAGAACTCCAAATCAGTGATCCATCAGCACCAAAAGAAAACCCTTAACCACTGTGCAACAACGTCTAAATGCATAGCTTAAGAAAACAGAGACAGTAGAGGGGAAGACATGCAGACATTTAAAGCAGTCATTACATGAATGTTAATAAGGGATCATCTCAAACACACTAGGAAGAAAAATAAAAAGCAGCAGATGAAAAGAGAAGATTTGAAAACAGGCTGAAGGGAAATTTTAGAACTGAACGGTAGGTTAGCTAAAATATAGGATTGCTCGGGGCTGTTCAGTGGGAAAAGTGGGAAAGAACGAATCCAGGAATGTGGTGACAGAGGCACAAGGGTTACCCACCCAAACAACAGAAAAGCAGCTTCCGCAGCCTCAGAATCCTCTCAGGGTATAACCAAAGAGCTAGCCCTCGTGTTACACCAAGTCAGAGAGAAGGACAGCCATCTGCCAGCCACTCTGGTGCCCGTGACAGAGACAAGAATTGGAAGGAAAGCTGTGAGACCTGCGCTACATCCAGATAGAAAGCAGTCCTTTGATAAGAACCACTTACCTATGAAATGACAAACCGTTCTCCGACTACTACCCAAGCCCTGCTTCCGCTCTTTCCCTTCCCTCTGCTGCCAAGAGTGAATTTCCACCCCCTCTTCTAGGGGTAGAAGAAGTAAATGCTTGAGAAGTAACTGGTATCTCACAACAGCTCAACTAAAACACACACATACACATACACACACACACATACACACACACACACACACACACACACACACACACACACTATAACAAATGGTATCTCTAGAAAGATAAGCAAGCAAACAATAAGAGAACCAGAGAGAACAAGACAGAGAGATAGGATTTGGCCCAGGAGCACCATGGTTTCAGCCCCTCTTAATCCCTGCATGCTTGCCCCATCTCAGAACCTTCATGGGAAGTCACGGAATACCATATGCAGAATCGAGCACTGTTTACTACCGTGAGAAAAGAAAAGCAAGTCCATTATGATCCCAATAAAAGTCTGGTTTCTGTGCTTAATATCAAATAACAAGTTGACGCTGCCTGGTTGTTGTTCCAAATACTGGGGAAATGTGATCTCCTTACACTTTCCTAATGAGATTTCCTCCTGCTCGTCTATGACTTGTTAAGCAGAGCTTTAATTTTAATTTCCTCCTAATGGGGACATGCAGGAATTCACCAGGTTATAGAGGGTTCAGAACCAGTCAGACTGTCAGTCCTGACTCAAATTGTGCTCCCTACAGACTGACACGTTAATGGAGACCATTACATCTTCCCAAACCAGAACAGCACTGCCCGGAGTAATCGGCTTAGCCTGTACCATCTGGCCAGGGTGCCTCCAACTGGTCCCAGAGCTGTGGGTGTGCCTGGATGGATGTTCAATTGTCCAAGCAACAAAACCCAAGTTGGAAAATGAATTGGATTTCGGATGGGACTCACAGTGTTCTCTGGTTTAGGAAAACAGATCTGTACAGCAGGGCTGGTGTGAACCACAAGGAGCTTAGTCTTGTCCCCACTTCCCTGCGTCCCACAGTAAGGTCTCTGGCATCCATACCTCCTGGGTAGAAGGGTGCTCATGAATGTTATACACTGCTATAAGGGATGGGGCATTTTACCGTTCCCATCTCACCTGATCCTCTATTCTATCTTCCAGAGAAGAGAAGATAACAGTAATGTTACAAAGGACAATAGAATTTTTTTTATCATCAAGTCTCTTAGCTTGGCCTCTAAGCAGCACTGCATTTTGACTGTGTTGTTGTTGTTGTTGTTGTTGTTATAGTTGTTGTTATATTTTGCAATGCTGATTTTTGACCCAATGCCAATGTTTATCTCAGTAAGATTTAAAAATAAAAATCTTCCATGAGAGGAAGGGTTAAACTAATGTCTCTGAAATCCACTAATCTAAGGTTAGCTTACATGTAGACTTCTACGGACCCGTCCATGGATTCCAACTTCTTCATGTTCCTAGTGGAACAGTAGAACATACCACACAAGCTGGATAGGGTGTGGCCTGCATTGTTCCTGTACCACACTCTGCCTGCTATGTTCGGTTCTGCTGAGGTCAGATTTGCCTACAGATGTGAGGTACAGAATAGGTGTCTCATTAGAGACAGACAGCTGGCAGCTAGAGAGCGTCCCTCTCTCTGAACAACACATGCAAGGGGCACTTCTGCACATGGAGGCCCTGAAGATGAGTCACTGAACGTACCATGAGCTGAGTGGCCATCTGATTAGATTCCCAAATATACCTTACGTTGAGGCCTTGAGGGCTTGTCAGGGTTTGAGAAGTCTTGAAGGGCAACCCTATTTACAGAAGTTTCCTATGAAGCTGCTGAGCTTCCCAAAGGTGACTTGTGAAAGCCTCTAGGGATGGACAAAGAAGTGCCCAGCTTATCAGGTTGAAACTGTCCTTTGCCAGGGAACTCCTAGACCCACCAGCATAACTGTGTATGATGCTCCCATCAGCAGAGCAGAACTGTGGTGCTCCCATCAGCAGAGCTGTGGTACTCCCATCAGCAGAGCTGTGGTGCTCCCATCAGCAGAGCTGTGGTGCTCCCATCAGCAGAGCTGTGATGCTCCCATCAGCAGAGCTGTGGTGCTCCCATCAGCAGAGCTGTGATGCTCCCATCAGCAGAGCTGTGATGCTCCTATCAGCAGAGCTGTGGCGCTCCCATCAGCAGAGCTGTGGTGCTCCCATCAGCAGAGCTGTGGTGCTCCCATCAGCAGAACTGCATGAGATGCTCCCACCAGCAGAGCTGCAGGAGGCCCTCTTGCCCGCCTAGAAGGGCAAGTTGCTCACCTTCCTTCCCTCCACACCATCCAAACCTCTGAGCCTCAAGGTACAGTGACCATCAGAATCTCTTGGGTAGAGGATGAAGACTGCCCATCACATACCCTGCACCCTGATGGATACTTCATACTCTCTTCAGACCTATCACGCATAGGACTTTTCACACTGCATTCATAGACTGCTGCTCATCCCTACTTCAGGAACTCCAGAGAAAGCCTAGGTAGGGCTAGAGCGCAAATCCCATAGTTTCGACTTTCACTTTTTGTCTCAAGATCAAAGGAAGCGGGAGAGGGAAGATATCTTGGCTTCTTATCCATATGCAAAGACCAGCTTATATGGAAATCTAAGATTACCCAAAATCTAAAGCAATATTAAAAGGCACCTAGTGACTTTGTTACCAAATATTTTGAATGGCGTTCTTCAAAGGCCTCCTATTGTCCTGTTGCCAGGAGCTTGCAGGCTTTTTACACTGAGCTCTGTAGGGTTTCTACTTTGGGCTTTGCCATCTGCACAAGGTAGTGGGGAGGAGAACAGCCCGGAAATGCGTGGTTCTGTCAGTGGACACAGGAAACTTCTGATCACTCCTTATCTTGCACCCTTTCGATCTTTCCCATCCGTCTGGGATTCGTTCCCCTCTTCTGATTCCCAGAGGAGATAGCATCAGTGTCTGACTCTCCCTAGGTCACCTTATTCCCTGACAATAAGAGACACCAGCAAACCCAGGAAGGTGAAGCCAGAAAAACAGGAATCTGATCCACCTGAAGAAAAGAGTGACCTTCCATTCCCCTAAGAGTCTGGCAACATTCCCATAGCCTTCAACTCCCCAAGACACTTCCCATTCACACAGATAATACCACCATACTGGGTCATCATTGCATTCAGACCCTAACATAGCAACTTATGTACTGGGGAAAAGAAAGGATCACACACACAGAGAGAGAGAGAGAGAGAGAGAGAGAGAGAGAGAGAGAGAGAGAGAGAGAGAGAGAGAGAGAGAGAACACTAAGACAGAAGGGGCTACAAATGGAAGATAAAGGCAGATCTCAGATCTCATCATTGGTGACTGAAAGGGAAGAGTATCTGAAGCAGTAGTGAAACCACATAGCAGGAGGAAGGGGTTGTGGTGGGCTGCAGCCAGCTGGAGCCTACACAGACATTTATAAAACCACTAACATCCAATGTCAAGAAGGAAACTGTATAGATAACCAATGAGTGCTCAGTTGACTGCTAATGATCTTGCTGGAACTAATCATCATCATCATCATCATCATCATCATCATCATCATCATCATCCTTATCTCATGGGAATGATATTAAATATTAAGGACTTAGATGCTTGAGACGATCACCCAGCAAGCAGCTGTATAGTCACAAACAAAATGGAGCTGATCATATCAAGCTGCAGCCCTGTACCTTGGGATCGGGACTCTCAGATCTAGGCGTAAGGTGACCGCAGGGATAGCAGAAGTGAACTCAAACCTTCTGGGGAAACATAAACCAGCTCTGAACTCAGCAGCTATTTCATCAGATCCTCAGCCTTTGCCAGAGGTGACCCATCTTCACCCATAGCTGGGCTATGTGGTGAGGGGGGTCACACAATTCATCTATGTGCCATGCTGTGCTGCCTTGGGCTCAGCTCCACCACACTAGCCATCACTCCATCATGGCCTCTATCAGGAACCCTCTGCTCCATGTGCCCCTTCTATCTGAGTCTCTTGCCACAGTCCAGTAGCCACACAGACCTGAAGCCATTGGAGCTTTGTAACCCCCCAAAAATAAACGACTATGCATTGCTATGTATGAGCAGCTGTGGGCCACTTCTGTGTTCCTGCACCGGATCAATGAGAATCAGGGAAAGTAAAAGAATGAATTTGAGGCTGGGAGGTTTTAATTCATCAGACTAGGTGCAGACTGGGAGGAGTAGATGGTGTGGATTTGGAGTTGAAATCTGGAAACTACAGTGTAAAACTAATGCCAAGGGCGACTGCAGGCTTAGGGTATGTGGCTTTATTTATTTAGGGTATTCAGTCCTTTATCGTTTTGCTTAACCTCCATGCCAACTTAGAGGTTATGGGATTAATCTGACCCCTCTCCTTTCTTGTGGTGAAAAACCTAATTCTAGGACCTGGCTACATCTGAAGATAAAGTCTTTAAAGGGGCAATTAAAATAGAACTATTAGGATGGGTCCTGCTGTCATGCAACCATATATTTATAGAAAAGGGGATAAGGACATGACCCCACTCACAGAGGGAGAGGAGACATAGCCCAGTAGAAGACGGTATCTACAAACCGAACCTCAAGGTCATATCTTGTTGAGTCCTGTCTGCTGTTGAGTCCTCTGACGTGTGACTACAGTCATGCAGCAGTCCGAGCTGACTAACACACTAACGCAATCACCTTGGACTAAAGAGAAAGAAGTTGGAGGTAGGGCTGGAGTTGGCCACGTTTACTTTTGCTCTTCCTACAGCACCACGGCCCAGCATTCTTTCTACTTCAAGAGATGATGAAGGGAAATTCACCCCTTTTTGTGTCAGGATGCAGAAAGATGAGCAGACCCAACAGAACTTTATGACAGATGTGAAGTTAAAATGCTGGGGACAGACATTCTGGGAAGGAAAGATATATTGTTTCATTAAGGAGCTAATTATTCTTTCTATCTCTCCAGCATGGCTTCAGATAAACTCACCATCCTGAGGGATACGCTTTTTTTGGCCAGATGGTTGACAGGGCCAACCAGATTAACTCTTGAGGGAGCAAACAGTAGCATATCTCCACCTAGAGTGGATTCTATTATTTTGACAAGAACATGACAGCTTTTCTTTCATTGACTTTCTACAGGACTGTGACGACAAGAACCAAAACGCACAAAGGCAGTAGATCCATACCTTGGTCAGGAAGCAGCGAGGGCTCTGAGCCCATAGGAACAAATAGCCAGAGCACAGGATAACTTCATCACAGACAGGCAATGAACCATACAAGAGGTTCTTAATGGGGGAAGATTTTGATCCATGGCACAAGATCTAGAGACTTTGGGGATGTTGCTTTGACATCCATTGCATAGAAGCCCAAGGAGTCGTGGCATCCATTCCAGCTCAAGGACGGCCTCTGCACAATCACCAGACCCAAGACTCTGCAACAAGATAAAGAAATGCAGCCATCAGTCAGCATCCCCGGACCTTACACACTCCCAGCTCTCCTCACTGAAGAGTAGGACGCTCTGCACCCCATCACCCCGGAAGGAAGCAGGGGATGGTCCGGGTGAGCAACTAGAAGAGGACGTGCGTGTGGATCACTTCTCTGCAAAAGTGTAAGCCCGTGGTAAGAAGTGGACAAAGGATCTTTGCATCTCCCCAGCCATGAAGGCAAAGGCAGTCTCCCTGGGAATAATGGAGCCCAGAAAAAGAAGCTGCAAGCCACATCCTTGCACAGGGGACAGATGTCCTGCTCGGGCATCAGCCTTTGGACGATTCTGCCAGCGTGAGGGATAAACATTGAGAGTGGAAAGACGCAGAGATCCAGGACATGTTTGCTAGCTCGCACAGCAGAGATCAGCTCCCTCCAAGCAGCGCACATTCTGAGGAGAACTTAAGCTTCCTGAGATATCAGTGGCTTTCTGCGGTTTCTTGGGTACGAATGCAACTCACTCTGTCTGGCAAGAACAGAGCAAGTGACAGTCACCCTATCTCTAGGCTCTGTGCTGTCTATACCTAAGGGTCACCTTCACCATCTCTACACAGGAAAGAAGAAAATGAAAAAAAAAATTGTCTTAGAGATAAGGCCCAGGCTGCAGGCAGCCAAGCCCAGGGACTGAGAGCCACAGATAGAAACAGCCAGTAGGTCCTGGACCAACCCTGAGCCGTTGGAAGGCATTGGGCTTGAGGACAGTCTGCTATTCATCCTTCTGCCATGCTACAAGGAATGAAAGAAATGGATTTCAAGCAATGGAGACTTGTATTTAATTATTATGATTTATTAGCACCGAGTCCACGAAGCAGTCCCTGGACATGACATTTCTCATTCCCCAGTGCGCCTGGGAGTCTGAAGAGCCTCCTGCTGCATCTCGAGCAGTTCTTTTCATTATCGTCATTATTATTTATAGCAGCCTGGCCAGGGGGGAGCAGGGGAACTCCAGAGAGTTCGCAGCAAGTTCAAGGCTTGGTCACAGGCCTTGAGAGCCTCTAAGGCAATCCGAGAACAGCCTTGCAGCTGGGAGAGAGGAGGCAGCTGCCTGATGGTCTCAGGGACAGTGGCCATCAGTCTAAGAGCCTCCAGGGACAGTGGCCATCAGTCTAAGAGCCTCCAGGGATTGTGGCCATCAGTCTGAGGGCTCCAGGCACCATGGTCTCCAGGGATGGAAAGGTGCAATTTTCACTCTTTCTTCTTTCAAGGGCAACAAAAAAAGCAGTAAGCTACAAATTGCATACAATTTGCTATTCTCTCCATTTTTAATTGCACGAAACAACTCAGTGGCATTTAATGTGTTCCTGTAACTGTGCAACAAGCATCACCATTAACCTCCAGAATCTTTTCATCTTGTAAGACTGAAGAATCATGACTCTCGAACTGTTAAAACTCAGTGTAATAGAGCACTTTTTTTTTTTTTATTAACTTGAATATTTCTTATATACATTTCGAGTGTTATTCCCTTTCCCGGTTTCCGGCAAACATACCCCTCCCCCCTCCCCCTCCCCTTCCTTATGGGTGTTCCTCCCCACCCTCCCCCATTGCCGCCCCTCCCCCAACAGTCTAGTTCACTGGGGGGTTCAGTCTTAGCAGGACCCAGGGCTTCCCCTTCCACTGGTGCTCTTACTAGGATATTCATTGCTACCTATGAGGTCAGAGTCCAGGGTCAGTCCATGTATAGTCTTTAGGTAGTGGCTTAGTCCCTGGAAGCTCTGGTTGTTTGGCATTGTTGTACATATGGGGTCTCGAGCCCCTTCAAGCTCTTCCAGTTCTTTCTCTGATTAATAGAGCACTTTAAAATATGCCTAGAACGTTCCCACCTTCCCACTTCCCCTTCAACCACTGCAGCGCCTACCTGGTGGGTGCCTTGGAGCCAGACCACAGACACATTGTTTTGGAATAGAATGCTCATGGGTCCCTACAACTGCATTCCTCATAGAGCAGTCATGCAATGCTACACGAAGACGAGGTGCCATGCGTCAGAAGCAGGTGTCCTAACCCCACCAGACAGAGGTCTTAGCTCAAAGTATTTCTTCCTCTCCCCCTCTAGCTGGGAGGCCAACAGGTAGGAAGCAGGGAATACTTAGAGAGAAAATGGTTCCAAAGTCTCACCTCGAAGTCTGGGAGAGTGTGTTTCAGCCCTGTGCCCCTGGGCTCGGCCACCACGCACCCAAGACTAGAGTCTATGTGGAGCTCGGAGCGAGTGACAGTGGCACTGTCCTGTAGTCACAGCAGCAAACACTCTGGGTTACTCCATGGTTCCCAAGCATTGGACATGTTTTTAGTGATGGTTACTTGTCTAGATTAAGAGCACCATTATTAAGTACAGTGCAGTAGGCTGTAGTTGATTCCCAAAGCTATGCCACCATCACCATGCTCTAAGAGCAGCATGTTCTCATCACGCCAAAGAAGCCCCATGCCCGTCAGTGCCTTCACCCCCTTCCTACTTCTCGCCACACGGGTTAGTCTACTCTCTGTCATTATCAGTTTGCCAGTTCGGGACATTTACTGCCAAGGGAATGGTGTTAAGTGTGGTTCACGCACTGAGCCTGCTTCAAAGGCTTGCTCCTACGGTGATGACGGTCAGCATTGCACTTCGTCAATACCTCTAGATAATACCTGCCGAAAAAGCTTAACAAGATCCGGTCAAGAATATCTGATGACGCAAGTAAGAGAATTCAGAGTCTGTCTGGTTGCTATGTAAATATTTGGACGATAGACAATTTTCCCACATCCATTACTAACAACAACACACACATACACACGCAAAAAAAAACATCATTTCTGAAACAATTCCATTTACAATAGTAAGAAAAGTGTAAAACACTATGGACAGTTAAACATGAGATTTACAGGAGATATAAAGAGAGTAACTTGGTGTCTTGGCAGTGGCTCTAATGTCAATACTTCAGAATGAACCAGATGGTGTTTTGCAGCTTCGTGATCTGTGTCTCTGCCTCTCACTTCTGTCTTTCTGGTAGAAAAGCAGCCGGAGCCGAAGCCTAAATGAATGAGGGCAACTGCATTCCAATAAAGCTTTATTTACTCAAACAGATGAGGAGAGGGGCACGTTGTCTCATGGGATGTAGTTTTCTAGCCCAGCCTCTGCTATAAATGGCTGCCTTGTTTTTCTACTGTAAAAATTCTACAGTGAACACCATGCTGCTTCTGAATAGTTCTCCATCTTGAAATATTTCCTACAGATAAATTATTGAAATCTGGACTACTAAGCCAAGGACTTAGCATATAGAACTGATGTCATACAGCAGACATTGGCAAATTGCAGCCATGAGGGTCCACATCTCACAGTCACGAGTGTTAGAGACATCATTTTTACAGTTTAATAAAGCTTAGAAATTTCACGCAGGGAATGAAAGAGAGGGCTCAGTGACTAACGGTGGATACTGCCGTTCTAGAAACCATAAGTTCCATCCGTAACACCCATATCAGGACTCTCACAACCACCTGTAATTCAAGATCGGTGGAACAGAACACACTCTTCTGGCCTCTGTAGGCACTGAGCTCATGTGCACCTACTCCCCCAACCCTACCCACTTCCCACTCATATACACATAATTCAGATGAAAATAAAATATTCTTGAGATTATAGTATAATTACAACATGTCCTCTTTCTTTTCAACCCTCCTATATACCCTTCCTTTCTCTCTTTCAAATTCTTTTTTTACTGATTGTTTTTACATATATATCCATCCATATATATGTAATAACAATTACATATTGATATATATTGATATATATATATACATATATATATGAATATAGCCTGATCAATCTGTTTAAGGTTACTTGGATAAGTGTTTTCAGGGCTAGCCATTTGATATTGAATACCCAATTGGTTTTACTTTTCCCTGGGAAAAGCTATTTCTCCTACTTTCAGCATTCCTTAGTTGGTTGTAGTCCTGTGTGTAGGGTTGAGGCTTTGTGGGATCTTCCCTGTCTACTCTAGCCTATGTGTTGGTGTTATCCTTGTGGACCTTACAATTTGGCTAGTCCTAATGATGAGACTTAATGGGTTAGCTTCTGACATTAGGAAGAAACACAGCCTCTCAAATAAAACTTCCTATTCCTCTGGTCCTTACAATCTTTCTGCCTCCTCTTCCGCAATGTTCCCTGAGCCTTGGGAGTGTTTTATAGATGTATCCATTGGGACTAGACTCCACAACTCTGCATTTTGATTGGTTGTGTTTTTCTGTCGTGTTTGCAAAGAGAAGCTTCCTTGGTCAGGATGAGAATTACACTTATCTGTGCCTATGAGGACAAACACTTAGATTATCATTAGAGATTGCACAGAGCTCTTCTCTAATATCTGTACTTCACTAGCTTTGGGTAGGTGGCGAGGTTTATAATGCCAGACGTGGTTTCCCTCTCAAGTCCAATTAGAGAGCTGTTGGTTACTGCCAAGCTATGTGCGCCAATGCTACACCCTTACAATGCCATGATGGTCATTGTTGTGGTCCAAAGGCATCATAGCTGGGAAGCTTGAATGGTACTTTTGGGTACCAATAAAGCTAGTCTTCAGTGAGGGAACATTCCAGTCAATTCCAGATTAGGCGCCTCAGGGCCCTGTGTCTGAAGTGCATGTTTATACTTACTACCCCAGCCACAATGTTGATGTGGAAACCTTGGTTAGTTACATGTTTAGAGCTGGGTGTCACGACATTATTTTAGCTGGTCTTAAGGTCTTGGGCTTAGGAAATCTTTTTGTGTTAGCCTCCTCAATAGCTGCGAGCACAAGTTTCAGGGCACTTTGAAAGTAGAAGAATTAAGATAAAATGTGCTGTGGGTTCTTTCTCAATTATGCCTATTACCTATCTGGGGACTTTTCAAGTACATTGGTCTTTGTGAAGCTGTTCTGCTTTCATTAGTATAATGAAATACAAGAGGCAAGATAGCTGTATAAAGAAAAAAGATTTGTTGAGATTACCATTTTTATCGTAATGATCATCTTGCTAGCAGGAGTCTTGGGGTGACACAAAGCATCACTGGCCAAGTGACAAGGAGTATGTTTCTTTCTGCTTATGAAGCCATGAGGTGGACTCCATTCTAATGACCTCATCTGAAATGAATCGCTTTCCCACAGCTCTGCCCCACACTAGAGTGGGCTTGAGTTTCCATCTTCTTACAATATGACCATCACCATCTGGTAAGGGTGAGTGAACTCAGCAGGCAGAGGGAGCACTGGGTGTTCTAACCATAGCATATGCTATTTAAAGATGATCTTTTAATGTTTATTTTTACATGCTTACTTTGAAGATTTTAATTTAGCCAAGATGGAGACTTTTTGTTGCATGGCTGTGGAATTTTCGAGCACGAGGGGAATCAGCATTTCCCAAGTGATGTCTCCTGACAGCTTCCAAGGCACTTCTCAGCTCTGTTCTCCATTTCTTGGCCACCTCCAGAGAGTACAGCTCACAGTAGAAGTCAATTGGTGATACCAAAATTAGCAGACTGCTGAAACCTGGCACTAAGTTCATGGGGACCGCTGACCTCATGATGCCATGAGTAGCTGCTGGGTCTCAGCAAATCACTCGACAATTTCCATGTCCCAGACACCATTTGAAGTGCAATTACTGGGATGTTATCTTGCTACCTACTTAAGGTAAGAGAAAGCATTGTTTATTCCACTGTTAACTTGTCTTTGAAATAGTGGTTCCCTGCAAATGCCTCAAAGTTAGCGTTTAGCCGCACACATACAATATGCTACTTGAAATAAATCGGGTTTTTAACTTGTAGGACTGTGGCAGAGAAATCTGACTTCTACAACACCAGTGAGGAGACTTTCCCCAGAGAGCTGATAGCTAATGTTACCAACGTCACAGGGTTGTTATAATTACTTTTTAACCCATTTAGAGGAAAGTCCACCTAAGGACCTCGAGGGTGAAGCCTCTTTCCTTGGTGTCTCTGAAACACTTGCCACCATCCAGTAAGGGGCTGTCACATCTCGCACAGAAAGCCTTCACTTCACCAGAGCCTGAGGGAGACTGTTCTAACACTTATATCACCCTGAGAAGAATGAGGAAAGGCTGAGGACATCTTCAGTCAGAATAAAGCTTGATTGAACATGCCTGGGTTTAGTCAGGACACTTGGGTGGAGTACATCGGGAAGTAATAGTTTGCCCCAGCCTGGGAGCCCAGAGACTGTGCTGTGAAACTCTGAGAGGCCCCTCCCTGCACCATACCAAGGGTGCATTCAGCACTACTCCGCTCCCATTTCTCCTCATTTCTAAGCCTGTGATGCCTGGCTATGCCTGGCTATCTTTTAACTAGAATGTCATACAACACTGTGTTTCTAAAGAGAATAAGTAAATTCTGTCCTCAGAAAGAGTTGTAAGTTCATGGAGGGGTCACAGGCAGTAGTTGGCAGTCTTGCATGTGTTAGGTATGTATTCTGCCTGTTCACAATGGTGGTTTTGACTCAGAAGTGGTCAGTCCTGTGTCTACCACAGTAGAGTATCCTATGCCGACTGCCAGTCGCTTGGAGAGCCTTTCAGCGGCCACAGCTCTATAGCTCTATAGGACATGAGTAGAAACCATCAATAGTGAAAAAGATCCCGGTGTATCAACAAGCGGCTACACAGAACCCAAAAATGAGAACCTCCCTTACATATAGCTCTTTTTTCAGAACCTCTGCCTGTTTCTCATCCCTAGGTGAGTCTCTGATCCCTAAGGCTAACCTGACATTACCGTTATCTGCTTGACCAGGGGGCTGTACAGAAGGTTCCCAGGGTTCCCAAGCTTACCCTGTCTCACATGTTCTTTGTGTATAGAGGAGACTGTCTACAGCCTTAGGCATCCTGAGCACAGCATTGTCGGCTGCAGGATCTCTGGCACGAAGGTAGCCAGCTCTGATTTCAAGGGGTAATTTATCTCCAATCTATTCTATAAATTGGAAGGCATCCTAGATATTTTTTTTCCCTCTGACACATTATATTGCTGAGCTGGATCTGAGGACTGTGTATTAGGCTGGCTGTCCTGTGCCTCACCTCAACAGGGTGAGACAGGCAGGGTTTCCCGATCTCCATCTCAGCTCTATCTCACCCGCCAGCTCCAGGAGATTTCTGTTCTCTTTTCCATGCTGAGAACTGGACCCAGCCTCGGGACTTCTAGGCTGGACACACTCAGTACGTTACCAAGTCACAAATCAAGCCCATCTCAGGAAACGTCTAGGAAGCATGACTATACAAGGCTCTCTCCTATCCTTACCATTTGGGGTGCACCCTGTTGGGGTATACTTATAGTCTCCAGGTCTTGGTGTGTTCATCAGGGTGAGTTACCCACCGGCATGGTGTCCACTGACTTCTATTAATGCTGACAGCCTGTGTCCCCTGAAGTGAAATCAGGACTATAGAACCAGAAAGACCCCTGGGCTTATGCTGCCACTCGCTATAGGCACAGGTCCTTTCCAAGCCTCCCTCAGTGTCATGGCAGCCACCTACCACCAATAGCAGTATATAGAGATGGTGTCACCAACACTGAGGTGGCCAAGGCAGAAAATGAGAACAGAGCTGGATGCCACAGAGCGAGCAACGCACGTGTGCCAGACGACTCACTGAGAGAATAAAAGGACTCACAACCCGGTCTGCAAGAGGCCCTGCAAGGGGGCAGAGCCTCAAGGCTGCCTGCATCTTTCTACAAGAAGCAGACCACTCTGGAGCGGAGTGACTAGGGTCTCCTTTCCTCACAGGTTCTACGTGGCCATGGGAAAAAGAAGAGTCTCACAGGCCCCAATGACAGTTGACCTCTGAATGTGAACCAAGCAAGGTCCCAGGTAGAGGGACTGGCCATCTTGTTTCTCCAGTATCCAGGACTCCGGGGGCAAGCCTGTGCTCCAGATCCTTTCCCCCTGGTTTCTACCAGACTCTTTCTCTGGGTAGCATGGTCCCCTTTCCACCTGAACTTTCCATGGCTTGTCATGTGACCTTGATGATCCTCTGTCTAGATAGGTCTCCAAATCAAACAGAAAGGACCCCATTTCTCATTTCTTAGGAGTGTTTGTGTGTGGCCCCCACTTACCCTGAGACAAGACTGGGCATTATTGAACTTCAACGTGTTCACTCCCTGGAGCCCCACTCCCACAGACAGTGGCCACCAGAATTCACTGATCAGGGGCCACAGACAATTCCTGAAGTCAGAGAGACAGTCATGGCCCACAGAGGGAGATGAGACTCCCTTACCCCAAAGGTGCTCTCAAGGGGTTCCTGACACCTGGAAGAGACCCACTTAGGAAGGAACCCATCCACAACCAAGCAGGACAAGACCAAGTAGGACACAGGCCTGCTTGAACCTGGAGCTCAGCCACAGAAGCACCACCATGAATCCCTGCACTGTGGCTGTCCCTGCCAAAAGACCAGTCAGCCAAGCATTCAGCTCACAAAGCAAGCGTGCTCAGACCTGAAGCAGTCATCTATGTTTAAAATGTTGCGGTAATTTCCACATCACAGGTTTGTCTGGAGCAGATATTAAAGAAAGACAGTGACCATGCCACACATCCCGGCCACTTAGCATCTATGACGTATGAAGAAATGAGAGTCTATTTAAGAAAACCAGTCACTGTGACTGTTGTGCTGTTTGGCTGAAGGAAGCCACTCTGCTGTCCTTAGCCTCTTCCCAGCTACCGAAATCGTATGTTCACATCCGGGCAGCATGAGCCGGTAGCCACGGACTCACCGTGCGAGCCCATCTGTTTGCTCTTCCCTCTGCTCGCACAGCCCTGTGCCAAGGAAAGACTATGTGGGTCCACCACTGCGCTTTCTGTCAGCTCCAACTGACAGGAACATCTTGAGGTCAGATGTTGTCTTTTATAGTTCAAATATCCAGAGAGCTGCTATGAATTGAGGCATGAGACAGCAGGGTTCTGGGGGATGAGGAGTGGGGAGTCCTTCCTCAGGGAGAGGGCGTTAGTTAGTGCACTGCTCTGCTCTGGTGTCTCATTTGTCTGCCATCTTCTCCATCATCTTCGTTTCTTTCCTTATAAACTCATCTCCTCTTTCTGCTTTTCTTTTAAAATTATTTACTTTTAACCTTTATTTATGCTCCTCCCATGTTTGTGTGTATATGTGTGTGTGTGTGTGTGTGTGTGTGTGTGTGTGTGTGCATTCAGGTACCCACAGAGGCTAGAAGAAGGTTCCAGATCCCCTGGAATTGGAGTTGATGGTGGTTGTAAGCCATTCAATGTGGGGGCTGAGAAAGGAAACGGGATCCTGTGCAAGAGCGGCAAGGACTGCTAACCACTGAACCATCTCTCCAGCTCCACAAGCCGGTTTCTTCCAGTTCTTCCAGGTCTCTTCTAGTCTTGTTTCCCCCTGTGCTCTTTCTCTCTCCCAATTTCCCCCTTATTTTTATTTCTGCTCCCTCAACACCCATTCTCTATCATTATCATCATTAAAAAAAAAAGAATCCTAGGGGTTGGAGAGATGGATCATCAGTAAAGACCATAGACTGCTCTTCCAGAAGTCCTGAGTTCAATTCCCAGCAACCACATGGTGGCTCACAACCATCTGTAATGGAATCTGAAGACAGTGACAGTGTTCTATTTAAATCTTTAAAAAAAAAAAAAAGAATCCTAATACTTGTGTTTGTCAACTTTCCCTTACTGTAACAAAAACACCAGAGATAATTAATTTAAAAGGAAGAAAGGTTTATGTCACCCACTGTTTCAGAAGTTTCAGTCCATGGTTGATTAGCCACATTGCCCTTAGGTCTGCGGAGAGGCAGGACACCATGGTACAGTACATGGATGAAATGAACTGCTCATTGTGACAGCATGAAGCAAAGGGAGAAAGAAGGACAGTTGTGCAGTAAACCCTTCCATGATGTGCCTGATGACCTTCCCTTCATCTATGAGGCCGCATTCCTAAAGGTCCCAACACCTCTCAGTAGTGCCAGAGGCGGGTTCAAGCCTTTGGCCTGTGGGACTTTTATCTGAATCTCAGCATCCATCCTCTTTGAGTAACTTCTCTGGAGCTGTTTGTTTGCTTTATTTTGTCTTTTGTGTTTACTCTATTTTACCCACAAATTAAATTTCACATTACCTTTTATTTTAGTTTCAGTTGACACATCACGACAGTAAGTCGCACCGGGTAGATTTTGTTAGGATATCCATCTTCTCGGGTGTCATTTCCTTACAGTGAAAACGTTCAGAGTCCTCTCTCCCACAATAGATAGCACTGTTAGCACAGCCGTCTGCTGTGCTGAACAACCCCAGAACCTGCCTGCCTCTCTAGCTGCCACTTTGTACACACTGACACATCTATCGGGAACCCTGGCTGGAGCTCCCCAATAGCACACCTGCCAGGCTCATCACACAGCGTGGTATGACTGACCTGTCAACTCCTTGGCAACTGTCAAGTGCCCTGTAGACTCCACCTATGGAAAGCTCTGTGCTGGACCCAGGGTTCCTGGCTCTCTCTTCCACTCTAAGCAGGGCTTCTCACCAGCACTGCCGAACTGGAGGGGCCTGTGTTGAGGAGCAGCGTGGTTCCTCCCACCATCCAGGGACAATCTAAAGCAAACATGATGAGCGCATCTCTCGTCACCTTGACCTAAGAAACGAGAGTCTCCGTCCTCCTGGGTTTTTCAAACAGAACTGAAAACATGAAAAGCACAGGGGAATGTCCCGAGGATGCCCTGTGACTGTGCTCTGTTGCTATCGTCATTTATGTGGGAACAGAGGGCTATTGGGTCCCCACTTCCCAATAGAGCTCTGTCCCCCATTGCCAGGATGTCCTCCACCTGCAGCTCAGCACACTGGACAACCAAGCTTAAGCTTCAACTTTTCCAGTAAAAAAACTCTGTGTGTGTGTGTGTGTGTGTGTGTGTGTGTGTGTGTGTGTGTGTGTGTGTGTGTGTGTGTGTGTGTATGTATGTACACCCATATACTTAATGTGAGAGTATGTGTTTATGGGGTTGGGGATTTGGCTCAGTGGTAGAGCGCTTGCCTAGGAGGCGCAAGGTCCTGGGTTCGGTCCCCAGCCCCGAAAAACAGGAAAAAAAAAAAAAAAGATGAGAGTGTGTGTTTATGTATGTGGTATAGAGTTTCTTGAAATAAAGTAGATAATAATTCAATTTTGTAAGTTCTTAGGAAATGGTGAATTATTTCTGGTTTAGAATGGTTTGCTTACAATTAACTCTCCAGGTCATGTCTGTAGCTATACCTGTTCAAAGCTCTGTCTACACTGTGCAGTTCTGAGCTCTACTTCGGTCCCTCTCCTCACTGAAGGTTGCTGAAATCTTCAGGTGGCCATTTAACAAGTGGCCATGCGTCTGTGTGTATTTCTTCTCTGAATTTCATCGTATCGAAACGACTACTTCCGTTTACGCTGCCTTTTGTGGTAAGCAGGTTGAATTCACGAGTTGAATCTATTTTTGCTTAAAGCTTGACTCAGCGTTTTCACTGAAAACACTCCTCAGTGCACACTCGCCCTGTTGTTAAGTCCCTGTTGCAGTGAGACAAGCAATAAAACAGGGGATGGGGGAGATGAGCCCATCAACAATGTCCACCCCACAAACATGGCAGCTAGCACAGCCAGAGGTCAGCAGCTCCTCGACTAGCATGTCCACCACACGCAGGAAATGACAACAAAAGGCAATGATCTCGATGGCATTAGAAGAAGTACAGTGGTTTTTCATTTATTGTAATATAAGCCTGAAATTTTTTTGGTGTTATCAAATATTTCCTTGGTTCTTTTTTTTTTTTTTTTGGAGCTGGGGACCGAACCCAGGGCCTTGTGCTTCCTAGGCAAGCGCTCTACCACTGAGCTAAATCCCCAACCCCTCAAATATTTCCTTATGCTTGGTTCTTAATATATGGTTTTTAAAATTAATAATCTGAGAAGAAAGAAAGAGAGATGTTGGGTTATTTTAAATAATGGTTAAATGAGTGAGGAAAGATGCCAAGAGGCAGAGAAAAATAAATAGAAAATAAAATAAAAGACAAAACAACAGAAACAAAAACCAATAGAGCTAGGTAATGGGAGAGGCCGTATCCAACCAATCAAAAGTTCAAGGAGAAAACAGCAGAGTGAGAGCAAAGGAGGGGTGGTGACTTTAGAAGGAAGAGTGAAGGGAAATGCCAGAGAAACAATACAGAAAATGTTCTCAGAGCTAAAGATGCACACTAGTGGGTCTTCAGGGCCACCAGCCGGGATCACAGCTGCTCAGTTTGCAAAACTCCACATCAGTCATGAAATGGGAGGAGACCCCTAAGACCTTAAAAGGGACAGGAAAGGTATTGAGAGAAGGTTGCAAAAGAAAAAGCCTATACTTTAGCAGTTACCTCAGAAGGCAGAAGAGGAGAGAGAGACACTGTCTAATCCTTACCAGCTACCTCAGGGCAGGGGAGTCCAAAAGGATGGAGAGGGGCCTACAGACTCTGCCAGTTACTTCAGGAGGCAGACAAGGGCGAAGAGATAGATGCCTTCAAATGTGAGAGGAGGTTGTGATTTAACTTAAATTTTCTGCTCCGCCAAGTTATTGTCAGCCTACAACATCAACATCTTCTTACTTGTGAATACTAAGCGCCTGTACCTGTGCCCTTTTCTGCTTCTAGAAAAATAGAGACTCACTAGATTAATCCACGGGATCTAGGACTTAACCATAAATCCCTGGATGTGCCAGTCCGTCTATAAAATGGTGTTGTAATTTCACACAACCTGCACAATCCTCCCATAGTCTCTAAGCTGTTTGAGAACTTTGGATTGCTTGTGGTACCCACTAAAGTGTGGATGCTGTGTTGTGGTACCTACTGCAGTGTGGATGCTGTGTAAGCAGTGATGCTGTGTTGTCTAGGGAACTGACAAGGGAAGTCTACATGTTTACTGTGGATAAAATTGTTCCCATTACTGCCCTCTGTGGTAGGGTGATTTCCAGAAGGTGGAAAGCACACATACACAGGCTGAATGTATACTTCAGAAAGTGCTTCATCTGAAAGAGGAGAAGCAAATGACTGAAGAGAGGCAAAGGACCTGAGGTGGGCAGCTAAGAAGACCTGTACAGTTTGCCACCTTGAGGCATGAATACTGCTGTGGTGGTGGCCAGTGGCTGTGCTTTACAAAACTCCTAACACTCAGAAACTACCTCAGCTCACAAATACGTGGTGGCACAGCACTCTGCAGGGTCCAGAAATCGGAATCTTGTCTTAGGTTGTCATGGCAGCACCCAGTGCCTTGGGATGGCCTGACCAAGCTAGAGCAGCTGGCCAAGGACGTCTAAGAGTTTAGAGCAGAAAATTGGAAAGCACATTGAGCACTAGGAGAAAATGAACTCAGATTTTTAAAAAAGTACTAGTAGCAATGTAGGAAGTTTGGTAATTTTAGTGAAAAATATTTTAAAAAAATAAGGAACATAGCACTTAGCTATGATGAACAATGTTTACAGGGAGATAGTATTGTTAGAAATGCCTTATTATCACACATGGTATGCATTCATTGATAAGTGGATATTAGCCCAAATGCTCGAATTACCCAAGATGCACAGAACACATGAAACTCAAGAAGGATGACGAAAATGTGAATGCTTCACTCCTTATTTAAAAGGGGAACAAGAATATCCATAGGAGAGGACAGGGAGGCAAAGTTTAGAACAGAAACTGAAGGAACGCCCATTCAGAGCCTGCCCCACATGTAGCCCATACATATACAGCCACCAAACTAGATAAGATGGATGAAGCAAAGAAGTGCAGGCTGACAGGAAATGGATGTTTATCTCTCCCGAGAGACACAGCCAGAATATGGCAAATACATAGGCGAATGCCAGCAACAAACCACTGAACTGAGAATAGGACCCCCGTTGAAGGAATCAGAGAAAGGACTGAAAGAGCTGAAGGGGCTTGAGACCCCATATGAACAACAATGCCAACCAATCAGAGCTTCTAGGGACTAAGCCACTACCCATGAACTGAAGTGGGCTCCAAATTCATAGGTAGCAATGAATAGACTAGTAGGGGCACCAGTGGAAGAGGAAGCCCTTGGCCCTGCCAAGACTGGACCCCCAGTGAATGAGATTGTTAGGGGGAGGGCAGAAATGGGGGGAGGATAGAGAGGGGAATACCCACATAGAAGGGGTGGGGGATGTGGTTAGGGGGATGTTGGCCTGGACACCAGGAAAGGGAATAACATTTGAAATGTAAATAAGAAATACCCAATTTAATAAAGATGGAGAAAAAAAGAAATGCCTTATTATTTAAGATATCCCCAAGACCCACTACTGAGCAACACAGCCCTGAGATCCACTGCTGGGCAATGCAGCACTGAGAGCAGTAGGGTGGGGGCCTACATGTTCCCTGCTGGGGAAGAGGCTGGGTACTAGAGTTTCCTCTCACACAAGAAGTCAACACCATTGCCTAGAATTAATGAAACGGAGCATCTATATAAGATGTTTTCCTTCATCCCACACCTACCTCCTCTTTCCTCTTCTTTCCTTCTAATCCTGGGATTCTCAATGCCTTTCCATTGTGTGTACTAAAGGGAGAAGGCACAGGGCAGGGAGAAAACACGCCAACACTAAGTATTCCTCATCTCTCATTCTCCAGATAACTGAGACTGTGCAACCTTAAGGCCCACTGGTTTCAGATTTGGGAACATAGGTGTTCTTAAGTTTTATTGTTAGATTTAGAGTAAAACATCACTTTCGTCTCCACCCTTGGTCCTTCGAAGTTCACCATCCATTCTATGGAACCCATGTCCCTGAAGACCACACTTACAGAGCCAGATGCCCTCTTCATAGATTGGGGCTCTTTCCCCTTGGGTTAGGATATGTCTGAGGGAATGTATTAGCCAGGGTTCTCTAGAGGAACAGAACTTATAGTGTGTGTGTGTGTGTGTGTGTGTGTGTGTGTGTGTGTGTGTGTGTGTGTACCATTTTTATATATACTTATAAATCCCATATGTGGTATTTATTAGAATGGTTTATAGGCTGTGGTCCAGCTAGTCCAACAATGTCTGTCTACCAAAGAAAAGTCCAAGAATCCAATATTTGTTCAGTCCACAAAGCTGGATGTCTCAGTTGGTCTCTAGTGTATGCCAGACCCTTGAAGAAGCAGACTCTAAGGCCAATGAAGAAATGGACTTGCCAGCAAGAACAAGCAAGCATAGAGCAAAAAAAAGCTTTCTTCTTCCACGTCCTTTATACAGGCCACCAGCATACGGTACGACTCAAATTAAAGGTGTATCTTCCCACCTCACTTCCTTTGGAAGCTCTCTCTCTCTCTCTCTCTCTCTCTCTCTCTCTCTCTCTCTCTCTCTCTCTCTCCCCCTCCTCCTTCTCCCTCTCTCTCTCTTCATTATTGGTGTCCTAAAATTATACCATGAAGTTAATGTGTTAAGTAAAGCAGTTTAAATGTGGACATTCCTAGGAACACAGCCAAGCAAGAGGAAGATTAATTACGCCCATAGAGGTGGTAGTTATAATGTTGTGGATGCTGATGATGAAATGGCTATTGTAGTGATAAATGGATAATAGTGATAAATGAAATGGTTATGAGTCAATGGTGAAGGAAATAGTGATTATGGTGCTGGTGGTGCTGGTGATGATGAAGACAATTCAAATAATGGGTGTGGTGGTGGTTATGACTGAGATGGAAGGAATAGTTGTAAGGTTGGTAGTGATAATGGACTATTGTGACTATATAACAGAGGTAATGGTTATGGTAGTAGTGGTGATGATGTAAGTAAAGATGGTGGTGATGAAGATAATGGCCATCATGGAAGTGGTTATGTTGGTGATAAAGTTAATGGTTATGGATTTAGTAGTGACGGAAGCAATGGCTATTGCCAAGGCCATGATGGTGGCGATGAAGGTAATGTTTATGGTGGTTGTGGTGATGATGGTGATGGAGGTGATGCTTATGGTGGTCGTGATGGTTGTGGTGATGGAGATAATAGAGATAATGGTTATGATGGTTGTGATGATGGTGGTAATGGAGGTGATGGATGGTTATGGTGGTGGTGATGGAGGTGATGGTGATGGCGATAATACCTGTGATGGTGGTGGTAATGATGATGACAGAGGAAGAGAGACACTCATTCTTTACTCCTAAAACTTCTACACAGATGTGATCTAGGTCATCTCTGCCCATGTTTTAACTGCCAAGTTATATCAAGAACAGTACGTGACCTTACAGTATAATCAAAGTGCCATCTCCCTGGGTGCCCAAAGGGACAAGCTGATTCCACCTGGCTTTGCATGTAACCATGACGACTCACAGCTTGGCCTTCCCTGCAGTAGTAGACTAACAGCATCTTCCTCCCATCCTTTCATTAAGATGGAGCCATCGGCGCTCTCTCTCTCTCTCTCTCCCTCTCTCTCTCTCTCTCTCTCTCCCTCTCCCTCTCTCCCTCCCTCCATCTGTGTGTGTGTATGTGTGTGTGTGTGTGTGTGTGCGCACGTGCGCACGTGCACACACACGTGCTCGCTTCACATGTGCCAGGCTGGCTTTAAACTTATGATGCAGTTGAGAATGACCTGGACTTCTGAGCCCCCGTCTAAAGTTCCTCAGTCCTGATACTGCACGCATGTGTAATGCCACATCCAATTTTATTTGTTGCTGGAGATCAAATGCCAGGCCTCATGCTTACTAGGGAAGCATTCTGCTAAAGGATCTGCATCCACAGTCCCAGATTTTTACTGTAAAGGGGGAATCAAATCTTAATGCTGAGGTCATGTGTATAGCCCTCCCAGACCCTGTCTCGAACTGTCCTTTTCTTAGCCAGCAGGCAGAGATGATGGGAATGGATATTATTGCTTTCCTATGAGAGGAACAAAGGGTTAAGCACACTTGTTCCCTCTTAGCCCTAAGGGATGTGTTCTAAGACCACACCACCATCACCACCACCATCATCACCACCACCATCACTACCACCACCACCACCATCACCACCACCATCACCACCACCACCATCACTACCATCACCACCACCACCACCCTCAACTCACTCCCACCCCCACCAACACGTATTAACTAAAATTCCTTCTATTCCTCAGAGCTCTAAGTCCTTGATAGGAGTTAAAAAGATGCCTCTAAGGCAACTTAGAAACTGGTTTGACAGAAGACACTGGACACTTCAGTCCAGAAATGAAGACTAAAGGTACTTTGGTTTAAAAAAAAAATGATGAAGATCTGAAGTTCACATTGGAAGAATCAGACTAGGAACTAGCCCAAGGCAAGATAGTAAGGCTGACATGATTGAGCCTTTCTCGTTGTATGGGAAAATAGCAACATTGTGGAGGTGGGGGAGGAATTGATAAAATTGGAAGAGTAGGGGTTGGGGATTTAGCTCAGTGGTAGAGCGCTTGCCTAGGAAGCGCAAGGCCCTGGGTTCGGTCCCCAGCTCCGAAAAAAAGAACCAAAAAAAAAAAAAAAAAATTGGAAGAGTATAATCACAAAATGAAAAACAACTGTGGTCAACCCAGATGGTGTACCAAGCACTCCCCACTCCTAGTTCCTTAGTTTGTTAAGGAACCCATGGGGGATAATTTCTCTCAGGAATGGTGCAGAAAAATGTGTTTAAAGGAAGCTAAAGGGGTTCATAGTCTCAGGCCTGCACAGCTCAGAGGTTCAAAATTCTTGGCTAATATATCTGGTTCCAACTTTTCTGGCATTTATAGCCAACAGAGAGTCCAGGTTACAGAGACAGAGGTTTTTGACAACAGAAAACAGATGCCGCGAGTGGTAGAGACTAAATATTTCCTGTAATGCGACTCGGGGAGGAATTTATTGCAAAGCTCCTTGTAGTAGACAATAAATTCCACTGCAGTTTTACATGAGTTATTGGACTTCTTTGTATAGAACTCCACATGTGTAGAAGATGTGCCAATGAACGCTACTCAATGGCGTCTGGAGGGAGGCTGTTCCGTGTAGTCTCATATGCTGGCTGAACCTCAGGGAGCCTGAGAACAAGGGAGAATTCTGTCATTAGTTAGGGGCTCTCAGAGTCCGCCTTACTGAGTCTAGCCCTTACCCATATACGAAAACTCGTACCCTGCTCAAAACACTTCATCACAGGAAGGCTGTGTTTCCCTCCATGGGAAGGAGAGCCATTGAACCATTTTAATTAGAGAAAAGATAGGATCAGACTTGTGTTCCGAAGGGGTCTTTGGCTGTATTGGGGATTCTAAATGAGTGTGGGATGGGGAAATGAGAGGGCAAGAAACCAGTTAAGCGGCTTTTACAAGATGAGGGAAGAGATTGCAAGAATGGTCCGGAGTAAGCCTAGGTTTGAGATACAGAGAAGTAGATGGATTCAAGTGGAATGTTGGAAATGAGGTCAACAGAGCAGAAACAAGTGACTAATCAGGTGGTAGATGACTGATTACTGAGGTCTGGGCCCCTGGAGTGATGTGTGTGGCCTACAGATGGATTCGGCATTCGACAGTGAGGGGCTCCTGGGATCCAAGGATGATCTCTGTGGCTTGAGGCTGAAGAGAGAAACTAAGAATTCTGAGGTCCACTCACAGTTAGCTAAATGTGTCCCGGGGCTGGTAAATAAAAACTAGCAAGTGTAAAGAGAACCAGCTGTAGAACAATAGCTAAGACAACAGAAAAGCTACCAGGTCGGTAGCCATAACCAAGGTGAGATTCATGTCCCAACATCAAGAAGGAGTTTAAGTAACCGAGGGAGAAAATCCAGATGCTACAAATGAGGGCTGAGAAGGAAGTGGATGCTACGTCCTCCCCAGGGACAAATGCCAGTGCGGTTCCAGATGTGTGTAGTGGGAGGATGTGGCCTGTCCCTCTCAGTTCATCAGCTTGTTTGCCTGCCCCGTGGCCATCTCTTTCCCCAGACACACAGCCCAAGACTTGATGTGTGAGCTGTAGCTCCTCTCACTGGTTCCCAGTCTTCTGAGATGTAAGCTTCGTATTTTCCAAATATTAACCCCACCATTCAGGGAAAAGACAAGCTGGGAAGTAGACGTTGGTTTAGTAGTTTGAAACAGATGAAATAGATTTAAAATGCTCACACACATGCACTTCAAGTCGCTTTGCTTAAAATGAGTTTTTTTTTTTTAGATCTTTTGTGGTTTGCCCTGAAGTTATCTGTATTTTGATGCTAATTCCACTGCCCCAAAAACAGCTGCCTAGTCATTTACTCAGGAATCAGGTGACTTCACCAGAACCTTCTCCCCATTGAATTTGTGAAGTATAGGTGAGGGGCAGGTACAGGATAGACGGAGGCCTGCCATTGGACGAGAAGGAAGGATGAGCCGGAGAGAAGTTTGAAGGAAGAGGAGGAGATTAGAACAGAGAGGAGAAGACACAGAAGAGAAGGGGAGAAGCGTTGGCAGGACAATGGATGCTGACGTAAAGATCTCGCTCTTTGTATTTACAGGTTGCTATTAATGTTCCTAAGGGATGGACGGTACTGGGCTTTGTATGTTTAGGTGGGCAATTATATCTTATCAATTGGATCTAAGATTATTGTGTTGTGTGTTCTTTTATGTGAGGGTTTGAGTGCAGGAAAGTGTGCGGCGGCTGGAGACACTGGACCACGCAGTGAAGTTGGGATGTATATCTTGGGGCATTGCGGTGCAGGGCCCAGCGAGGTAAAAGACAATACTTTTTTTTTTTATTTTTTATATTTTACAACAACATAGATCTTTAAAATTTTAAAGGAAGATGAGCTTGGTACTTTAAGACTCAAAAGAAACAAATTAGCTTCCCTCCTGACAAGCTTTCTATAATGAGAAACACTAAAAATATCAGGAGGAAAATAAGTAGAATGGCTCACTCCCACCAGCTCACACCCTGATGCTTAAGAAAAACAACAAATACGAACCAGCACTCTGGATTTTCCAGAAGTCATAAATTGTTTTGATATTTTTAGTAATGCAATAACCACATGTTTAATATGAGTAAAATATGTCTGAAAATTATGTGTTGTTTTTAGAGGAGGTTGAATTTTTCTCCTTGTACTTAATATAAACCAGTGTACTGTTTCAGTAGGAAATCTAAAAAGGTCACACTTAATGGTCCAAAATTACATAGCAGAGATATAAGTAAATAATCTTATCGCTTCTCTTAAAAATGTTTCACATTTAATAGCTCTGTAGAAACAAAATTGAATTCCAAAACAGGCCAGTTAATCTTCAGGCGCGGGGGTGGTGCTCATGAAAAGCAGAGCTAGCGTTCCCCATCTGGCTGGCAGGTTTGTATGCTGCGCAGGCAACACGCCAGGGGTCTGCAGGCCTGGCCATTGTGAGCCCCTGGGTATCATGATCCTGGAATGTTCACACGTTTTCAAAGCCAGTCTCTCAAAACAACGTAAGGAGTAATGGATGCCTTATGAGAGAGTTGGTAGCACACAAAAAGAAACAGTTTTGAAGAGCAACACGAAACGGGTTAACGTTTTCTTCAATGAGAATAGGATTCTCGATGACATCACTCAATCGCCCTGGAATATGACGATTCGGGGCTTGTGCATGCCGAGTGGAATGCCCTGCTGGAAAATGTCAATAATCAAAAGGCCCGGCCCAATGGACCTTTCGGCAGCATCGTGTAAGTGTAATTCCCACGAAGAAAAGGCACAGTTGCTAAAGCACTTACTAGGTACCAGAAAGTTGCCTCGCTGCCCATTTAACTCAAGAAACGACTCTATGAAGCAGAGGTGACCTAAGAAATACTGTGCAGAGAATCAACGTGGGCTGTCCATGTGACTAAGACACTTCAGTCACCTATATATAGTAACTAAGTACATAGTATCTGTACATACAATTCATAAGCAGCTTTATATGTAGTCATTACTAATATATAACTATACTCTATATAATTATATAACATTCATATTAAATATCAGTAAGCAATTATAAAGCCAGTGATACAGAAAACAGAACCACAAAACACCTTAATGACCACCTGGTCTGACACCTTCTTGTCCTCCTCATCCCTCTTCCTACTTGCCCTCCTCTTCCTTCAGCCCTTTCCTTCTCTGCCTCTTCCTCCTCCATCCTTCCTCTTTCTCATGATCCTCCTTCTCTTCTTTGCCCATCTTATCCACCTCTTTCTCCTCCTGTAACCATCCACTCCATGAACATTCATGAAATTGTTTCTGCGGGGACCGTAACTACGTGGCCAAGTATAAGATGAGAGTCGAAGAACGTTGGGAGGGTCCAATGCTGGAACCATTTGAAAAGCATTATTTTTTCCCTGGAGACCTTGTAGCAAATGTCTGGTGCGATGTGGGCATGGTCAGAAGAATTGGGACATAGTCCCCGGAGCCAGAGTCACATTTAAAGGCCCACCATGAGAAAGCATCCGATGTCTGTCAGCAGTGAGAGGATGTGTGTGGAACTTTGCAGCCACTGCATGGGAGCAGATGAACGGCATGCAAAGACTTGACAGACTCATCTTCCAGTGGCTTCCTCAAAAAAAAAAAGCTTAGTAGAACTGTTGTGGAACTTGCGAAGATTGTGAACTACAAAGAGAGACAAATGGACACACACACACAATCAGTTCTGTGCAAGTGCTTCCAGCTCGTGCAAAGCTGGTAGGCGGGTGGCTCGGCACAAACTGTCTGAGACATTGATGGGTTTTGTGGGACTCACGTAATTATTTGCTAAACTACACCTCTTATGGTAATGTGCTGTGTGTTGTATTACACAATAAAATGATTGTCAAAACATTAACACCATGTCTCTGAAGCACACACACACACACACACACAGCTGTAAGTAAACACATACAAGCATTCGACTGTAATAAGTAATTATGTGTGCTTAACTTTCTCTCCTTCTGTTTCAGTGGTTTCCAAAAGCCACACAATAAATAATTACCATCTTAGTGAACTAAAACGTGATCCTGAAAATGAAGGAGAAAAACCCCACCTTGGACTTGCCTGGTTGGTCACTGCTCTCCGGCAGCAATATTGAAAGGGGAGAAGAGAGACGGGACAGGCCAGCATTCCAGGGGAGGATTTATGGCTCTGGCTGGACTAATAAAACTACCTAGTGACTTGCTCCTGGCCCAAGCCTAGTCTTTGTGTCCTGGGTTAGCTGAGGAATGTTCTCTCTGTTTTGACAGCCATGATAGTCCACTAGGCAAGGGGCACCCTAGGGGCTTTCGAACAGAGCTCCTTTGTGTGCCCCCTGACTAGCACCAGGAGTTCCTTCTCATTCCTTCTCTTTTCAGATTGCTTAGAATCCTTTTAAGATGATGACTGGATTCAATCACAGCTTTGTAGTGTCCCTAAGTTTTGCTTCTGCCTTCTCCCAGCTACAAAGATTCTCACAGCCCTAGGGTCTATGAACCTTCAACGTGTTGAGAGAAGACTATACCACTAACGCTGGGTCAACCACTAAGGACAGAAAATAAGACACCAAGACCACAGCTCCCCTACTCCTACCCCACAATTTACAAGAGCGGAAACAGCACCAACAGTTAAGCCATCAACATAATCCTTCACAAACTCCAGAAGCACCAGAGACAAGCCTCCAGTTACACCTGTGAGAGGTTAGGTCAGGTTAGCCTTGGGGAGTGCCTACGAGGTGTGGCTTTAATTAGACTGATTGAAGCAGGAGGACCCATCCACCGTGGGTGGTACCATTCCCTGAGCTGGGATCCTGGATTATATAAAAAGAAAGTGAGCTGAGCACAAGCCTCCATTGCTCTCTGTTTTCTGGGTATAGAGGCAATTGTGACCAGCCGACCTGCTCTTCCATCGTGCCTTCCCTGCCTGTGGTGATGTCTTTCCTACTATAATAAACTGCATACCAGTTTATAGTTAAACCAAAAGAAACCCTTTCCCCCTTAAGTGGCTTTTGTCAGGAGACTTTATTGTAGCAATAGGGAAACTGAGACAACAAGCTTCATAAAATTATCAGTGAAGGGCTGGAGAGATGGCTCAGGGGTTAAGAGCACTGACTGCTCTACGAGAGGTCCTGAGTTCAATTCCCAGCAACCACATGGTGACTCACAACCATCTGTAATGGAATCCAATGCCTTCTTCTGCTGTGTCTGAAGCCAGCAACAGTGTGCTGTTATTTACAATCAATCAATCAATCAATCAATAATCAATCAATCCTTTAAAAAATTATCAGTGAATAACTAGAGCAGCTCACCTCATGACAGTGAGTATGAAGAAAGACAGAAGAGAGAATACATCCTTCCACATCTGTCCTCAGTGACCTACTGCCTCTCACTGGGCTCCACCCCCAGCTTGTCACCACCTATTCCTTACTTTTGGTTGTGATAAGACACCCGGCAAAAAGCAACTTATACAAGTTCCAGAGGGTGCGTTGTGATGGTGGAGAAGCCATGATACGAGACGCAGGAAGCTGGGCACTCACATCTCAGCCACATAAAGGAAGCAGGGAGAGTGACCTAGAACTGGCGTCTAAACCCTCAGAGCTCACCCCTGTTATCCTTTCTTGTCCCCCTTCTTTTCCTAAATAGTCCCCTTTTACTATGTTTGTCTTAGTTACTTTTCTGTTGCCCTGACAAAATACCAGGACCAAGGCTACCTATAAAAGAAAATGCTTAATTTGGAGCTCACAGTTGCACATAGTTGGGATCTCTGACCATCACAGCAGGGAGCTTGGCAGCAGGCAGCCAGGTACAGTGCTGGAGCATTACCTGACATCCTTACCCGCAAGTAGGAGGCAGAGAGAGTGAGCTAGCTAACTGGGAGCGGAATGGGAATTTGAAATCTCCAAGTCATTCTCCGTGATACATCTCCTAGTCCATCCCAAACATTTCCACCAGCTGGGGAGCAAGCATTCAAATACAGGAGTCTATGGGGCATTTCTCATTCAGACCATCACAGCATCTCTTTTTAAACCTATATTCCACGGGAGAGAAAAAATATGTGGTACCTGGTTCTCTGGTTCTCGCCTTTTCACTTCACATGATCAACTGAGACTCCAGTACCATCTAATTTCTCACACACACACACACCAAAAAAATGTGTTCTCCCTATGATAATTAAAAATCAATTGTGCATTATGTGTATATAGGTATGCAGACTAATACTGTCCAGAAAAGGACAAATTATGCAGAATAGTTGACTGATAAGCTCTGCCAAGACAGAGTGATTAGCCCTTCAAAAATCTGCATTTCAAGAGTCTGTCAGTTGAAACAATGCCAAGCAACCAGAGCTTCCAGGGACTAAGCCACTACCTAAAGACTATACATGGACTGACCCTGGACGCCAACCTCATAGGTAGCAATGAATAGCCTAGTAAGAGCACCAGTGGAAGGGGAAGCCCTGGGTCCTGCCTAGACTGAACCCCCAGTGAACTAGACTGTCGGGGGGAGGGCGGCAATGGGGGGAGGGTGGGGAGGTGAACACCCATAAGGAAGGGGAGGGGCAGTTAGGGGGATGTTGGCCTGGAAACCGGGAAAGGGAATAACAATCGAAATGTAAATAAGAAATACCCAATTTAATAAAGATGGAGGGAAAAAAGAGTCTGTCAGTTGATTTTGGGCCAGAAGGCTGAAGACTTGTGCTCCCATGTTGCTAACAGAGGACTGTGCTAGTGGAGATTTGTCTCTACAACCTCTCAGTTCTGGAATCTGTGTTAGGCTTCCTTTTTTTTTTTTTTTTTTTTTTTCCGGAGCTGGGGACTGAACCAGGGCCTTGCGCTTGCTAGGCAAGCGCTCTACCACTGAGCTAAATCCCCAACCCCTGTGTTAGGCTTCCTATGTGTATAGATATTTGGTCATTTTCAGATTTCTGACAGGGTTGAAGACTGATTATATTCTCATAGCCTATCAGGCTGTTTAACTCTGGATATACATATTTTTATTAGATAGTTATCAGACAGTATATAAGCTAGCCAGGATATAACATAGATTTTAAGTCTTTCTTAAGCTGGAATGGATAACTAAATGTTCTGTTTAACTGATAAAGTTTGGACTGGGTGTTAGATAAGTTTTATACTTTTTATTAAAAATGATAATAGTTGTACTCAGCTTATATTTGAGAGAAAAGTTTTTTTTTTTTTAATTAGACAAAAAGGGTGAAATGTGGGATGATGTCACTGGTGAGGCAGGTACAAGATAGAATGAAGCCTGTCTTTGGACAAGAAGGAAGGATTGGCGGAAGAAAAGCTTAATGGAATATGGAAGTTGACGTTAAGATTCCATTCTGTATCTTTACAGGTTGTTATGAATGTTCTTAAGAGATGGATGTGTATTGGGCTTTGTATGTTTAGGTGGGCAATCATATCTTATAATTGGGTCAAAGGTTATTGTGTTGTGTGTTCTTTTATGTGCAGATTTAAGTGTAAGGGAGTGTGGGGCGACTAGTCTGGGCCACCATGGAATTGGAATGTGTGCTTCTGGCAAGATATCCAGCAGATATCTTGGGGCACCAGAGTGCCAGACCTAACGGGGTAAAAAACTTTTACTTTTTATATTTTTACAACAACATATATCATTTTTTTATCCATTCAACCATTTATGGGTACATAGAATGACCAATACGTGGTTATTACAAATAGTGCTACAATAAATATGAGAATGCAGGTGTCTCTAGAGTATGCTGACAGAGGGGATATTTTTGGTGGTGGTAGTGAGGTATATACTCAGAAGTACACACAGCTATATCACATGATAGCCTCATTGTTAATTTTATGATCATCCTCCATACTGATTTCCAAAGTGTCTAAACTAATTTATGTTCTTAACCAATAGTAAGTAAGGATCTCTATTTCCCAGCGTTTCTGTTGGTTTTCTTGATGGTAGCCATTCTATCACTGTTCAGCTCAGTTTTGCCTTACATTTATCTGACAGCTAAAGGTTTTTCATCTCAGCCCCATCTTTGTCCCTGCATTTCTTTAGACAAGACAAAATGTGGGTTTTATGGATGGCTTGGTGTCCTTATCCCTGCACTGCGGACCCTGTCTGGCTACAGGAGGTGCCTATCAGGTTCCACTGTTAGACTTCTTCCTGGCCAAGGTCACTCACATTAAGCCCAGGTCTGTGGGATTTCCTAAAGATTCCCCCTACCCCCGGTAGCTGCAGATTTTCATTCATTCTCCTGACCCTCTGGGTCTCTCTCCTGTCTCTCCACACACCTGACCCTGTACCTCCCATTCTCCCCTTCCCTCTCTGAACCACTTCCCATCCCTCCCTCTCTCCCTTCCTCCATCTGCCTCCTATGATTATTTTATTCTCCCTTCTAAGTGTGATTCAAGCATCCTCCCTTGTTCGTGCCTTCCTTCTTCTTTGGGTCTGTGGGGGTGTATCATGGGTATCCTGTACTTTATGACTAATATCCACTTATCAGTAAGTATATACCATGTATATACCATGCAGAGAATGACATCCATCCTATGGGCAAATACCAATCACTGGTGTTACTGATACTCTTATGTTTACAGACAGGAACATAGATAGCATAACTGTCCTCTGAGAGGCTCTACCCAGCAGCTGGCTGAAACAGATGCAGATACAGACAGCCAAATATTGGACAGAGGTCAGGTCTTGCTGCATGTAGCTTTTGCTACCCTGCCTAAGCTCCAGGAACGGACCACGCTACCAGCTCCTACCCAGAGAATATTGGATCTGCAGATGGAAAAACGGACACACACAATTGTTCAATTTCAGCTTGTCTCATTGGCTCAATTGCCGGGTATTATTAACCTCCCATAGCTAGCATGCCCTCCCCAGTACTCTTAGCTCAGCACCCTAAATCTCTCCTCAACTTTAGTTGCTCAGTCACTTTTAGTCCCAGCTCAACATCCCCAACCCCCCACCTGTAGAAGTGGCCTGTGGTCACTACACCAGAGATCTCACATGGCTGGTCACCTTTGGTCCCTCTGAAGGGAACTCTTTTTCCTTGAATCTTCTAGCTTGTCTCCAAGGACCAGAAGTCCCACCTATCCTTCCACCCAGCAATTAGTTTGTGACATCTTTAATGATAGATCAAGAACCAATAGGGGAATAGGACCTTAGCATAAGACTCACCCCTACGAGGTCTTTTATGGAATAGTTGGGAGAAGGATTGAAGGGCTTGAGGGGCATGGAGGACCAACAAAGTCAACTAACCTTGACCTCTAGGAGCTCTTAGAGACTGAGACACCAACCAAAGAACACACACAGGCTTGAACAAGACACCACCACCCCACCACTGCCCCCAGTACATATGTAACAGACATGCAGCTAAGTTTCCATGTGGACTCCAAACAACTGAAGCAGAGGCTCTCCTTAAAGCTGTAGCCTGACTGAGGTATCCATTCCACAACAGGGCCACCCTGTCTGGCCTCAGTGTGAGAGGATGTGCCTACCCTGACAGAGATTTGATGAGCCAGGGTAAGGAGATGGCCAGAGGAGCCTCACCCTCTCAGAGGAGAAGGAAAGGGGAAATGGAGGGAGGGTCTTTGTGAGGGGGGATTTGGAGGGAGCAATGTTTGGTATAAATAATTAATTTTAAAAAGAACTACTTCAGATCATTAACTTTTAAAACTCTGAAAGTTCAAAGACTATACAATGACCAATGGATTATAGTTAACTTTTATTCATTCCATTCTTCTTTACATTGCTTCTGTTTTGTATTATAAGCAATTAGTTAATAAATAAATTTCACTTCTCTTGGAAAAAATTTTTTCCATGTGTATTAACTATTCGTACTTCTTTCAAGAGTTTTATGTCCAACTCATTTACCTGTTTATTAGTGGTTTCTTTACTCTTTTTGTGTTTGATTTTTATATATTCTGGATATTAATCTCCTGTCAGATAAGTAACTGCCACAGATTTTTCTGCTCAATTTGTAGGCTGCTTCTTCACTAATGTAGTTGAATTTTCTTTGGTTTGGGTTTGTTCTAAGCAGGCACAATCACGTTTAACCATTGTGATTTCCTGGGTCCTTTGTATCCTTGAGCCTGTGATGAGGCAAGGTGTGTAGGGCCATGTTAATCTTTGCAATGTCCTCAAAGTATATTTCTCATTGTCTTGGTGCAAATTAGGATCTCTGGAAGAGCAGACAGTGCTCTTAACCTCTGAGCCATCTCTCTCTCCTGCCCTATTATCAGCATATTAATTCAAATTTATAGTGAAATTAGAAGTGAAGTGGAACAGAAGGATTTGAAAAGCTCACAGTTGGTCCAGAAAAGGTCTGGTGGCATTACAGACATTTGAACCATCTAACTTAACTAATTTGTACTGGATCAAAATGCTCACTGCAAGGCAGACAGAAGCAGAGACTGTGACACAGGGAGAGGACAAGGTACATCTCTGTAGTTCATGTTCCCAGTGGCCGACTTTCTGCTATAGTTAACTTTTAAAAGGTGTGTGAGTATGTGTGTGCACGGGTGTGTGTGTGTGTTTGTGTGTTTATGTGTGTCTCTCTCTCTTTGTGTGTATGTACATCTGTCTGTCTGTCTCTGTGTGTGCATGTGTGTGTGTGTTTCTGAGTGTGTCTTTGTCTGTTGGTGTTTGTCTGTGTATGTGTTTGTCTCTCTCTTTGTGTGTGTGTGTATGTTTCTGTGTGTGTGTTCCTGAATGTGTTTGTCTGTGTGTCTGTTTGTGTTTATCTGCGTGTGTTTGCCTCTGTGTACCTCTCTCTCTCTCTCTCTCTCTCTCTCTCTCTCTCCCTCCCTCTCTCTCTCTCTCTCTCTCTCTTTTCTCTCTCTCTGTCCCCTCTCTCTCTCTCTCTCTCTCTCTCTCTCTCTCTCTCTCTCTCTCTCTCTCTCTCTGTGTGTGTGTGTGTGTGTGTGTGTGTGTGTGTGTGTGTGTGTGCTTGGATAGTCTGGAACTTGCTATCTAGACCAGTCTGGCCTTGATCAAGGTGCCATTAGGATTAGACTTAGTTAAGGTTTTTATTCCTGAACAAACATCATGACCAAGAAGCAAATTGGGGAGGAAAGGGTTTATTCAGCTTACACTTCCACATTACTGTTCATCACCAAAAGAAGTCAGGACTGAAACTCAAGCAGGTCAGGAAGCAGGAGTTGAAGCAGAGGCCATAAAGGGATGTTTCTTACTGGCTTGCTTCCCCTGGTTTGCTCAGCTTGCTTTCTTATAGAACCCAGGACCACCAGCCCAGAAACAGCACCACCCACAATGGATTGGGTCTTAACCCCTTGATCACTAATTGAAAAAATGTCTTACAGCTGGGTCTCATGGAGGCATTTTCACAACTGAGGCTCCTTTTTCTGTGATAACTCTGACTTGTGTCAAGTTGACACACAAAACCAGTCAGTACACCTGGTAAGGGATCTCATGAACAATGACCTTCTTGCTGTCTGAAAAAGAGAAGACAATAAGGAGAGGGGGAGAAGGAAAATGATGAAGATGTACCCAACCTATCCCAGGCCACCTTCAAGCACTATTACATTGGATAGTGGGACTACAACATATTATTTTGCAGCTATGTAGTCCACAACATCCTAAGCATAGCTGCCTAGGCATCGCCCTGCTGGCGTTCTCCCATCACCTGCATCCTTCAATTTGTTTCTGCTTCTACCTGCTTGTGGTGGGAACAGAACACCTTATCTGGACCCAGTTGTCTGAAGTCTGAGGTTTGGTGGTTTGTTTTGTTTTACAGAAGCCATCTGTGTAGACAAAGGGAATCCCACGTGCCCACATCTCCCAGGGCCCCTTAAGAACTGGTTACGCAAACCCTACCACCCTGACTCTGTGTTGTCCAAAGGCTCCTGCTATTTCTTTGCACTCAACAGTAGAATGGCCTTGGAGTCTGCTTCATGCCCTGATCCAGCCCACACTTTCTTCAGACATTAAGTAACCCTAGGAGCAGTGGGGTGGCCACTGCTTGAGTGTGACCTGAAAGTTGTCAGAGGGCACTGCTGATTCACCAGGGTTCTCTGACCCCCGACATCCTTTACACATTCCTCTCTCACCTCTTCCTACCCAGTTCAGACAAGATTTGCTGTACTGGGGCCTCTGAGTGTTCGAGTGAGCTCTCCACCGCTACACTAGACTCTACTTCCGATGATTAGGCTCCACATGCAGAACTCAGAGGACATTGGTAAGAGTGAGACATACGCCTCCCTCATGGGCGGTCCTGCTGACTTTAAATCTTTCCTGCTTTTATACTTTGATATCATTAGAGCAGCGCACTATTGAATCTAAGACCAGTTAGCCATTTGCTGTAGTTCCGTGGGCTTCTAGGAGCATTCACCACAGGAGAACACTGATCAACCAGAAATTTAGAACACAGTAAGGTCTTCTACTATGACAGGGATCCTTGTATATGGACTGAAGAAGCCCTGCTGCTCAGTGCCCAAACCCAGATTTGAGATTCCTGGGACAGCAGCCCTCTTCCCTTGGCAGTAATTCTGTGCTGCACCTCTCTAGGTTGGGCACAACCTGACAAGGACACGGGAGTAGAATGGGATCCTCTATTTATAAGGCCTGACTAAGCCCCAGCTGCTTCCTACTTGTGTTTGTTGAGGAATGCCACTGTACCAGCCACACTGGCAAGACGATTGTAAAGAAAGGATGCACCCTTAACAGAAAGGTGCGTAAGGTCGGTGGCTTCAACACTCATTTCTTCCATCTCAAGCTCTGGTTTAGTAATTCACTTCCCATCAGTCAAAGCCCAAGGACTGGAAGTGTGGTAGACTCAAATCAACATAAGTCAACTTCCCGGCATCCTCTGGGAGAGCGTCTTTCAGCTCTACCTCCTTCTTAACAGACTCTAGAAACCCACACCACACTGCGCTGAGTCCTCAGTGACAGTGCTAATACCTGACCTGCCAGGCTGTGAGGAAACACAGCATGCACATGAACACACACACACACACACACACACACACACACAGACACACACACACACACACTCACACATGTTCATAAACTCTTTAAAAAAAATAAGAGGAAAGGTTTGCAAATAACTCTCCTTGGGCATTCTATGGAAGAAAATAAGCCAAGTCAGAGAATGAAGGAATTTGACAAATACTGAGCAGCCGGAAGGGAACAGAAGCACAATGGAACCCCAGATATTTGGAAGCTCATTCATGAATACTTTAAAATGCATCATTAGTACCCCAGAAGCAAAAAGTGGAGAGCAGAAGTCTGATGAAAGGAAATTTAAAAGTGATGAATAAGTAATATATGTGTCCATGTTCAAGGGCACAGCATGAAAAGAAAGATTGATGAAGTCGACAGCAGTAACATTCTCTTAGTAAACAAAGAGCCACAGTTCTGTCTACAGAGGAGAGCAGCTCTGAATGATACCCTACAGGCAAGCATAGACGAGGTTCTTTGCGGAAGAATTCCCACTGGAACAGCTCTCCGAGGCAATAGTCCATCTCCTACACACAGAGTCTGAATTATGAACTCATTCTCGAGAGTTAGGAGAATACTATTGCTTCCTGAGGGGGGAAATTGAAGGCTGCTCGATACTGACTTGAATTTCTTAAAAAGAAAGCGAAGTCTTTTGAGCTGGTTTGTAGGTACGTGACAGATAACTCGTCTGGCATATATGGGGTTCTGAGTTCAGTTTCCAGCATGACAAAAGCAAAACCAAACATGTTTCTTAGGATTTTGCATTTGGAGACTGGAGAGATGGCTCAGGGTTCAAGAGCAGTGGCTCTTCCAGCGAAGGACCTGGTTCAACTCCAGCACCCACAGAATGGCTTACAGATGTCTGTAACTCCAATTCTAGGGGTTCTAACTCTCTTCTGGATTTGGGCCTTGTATATCACACACACACACACACACACACACACACACACACACACACACACAGTGTACTTACATATATGCATGCAAAGATGCATACTTTTTTTTTAATCCTATAAAAAGACTTTGAATTCCTTCACCCACCACTTTCATTCACATCTTGCACATCAGGGATAAGTTACTCTTATGACTTCCTGAGGACACAAGCTAGTTCTGCCTCACTTTGGCCCCCACAGGTACCAACGGGAAGACATCCCTGCCCTTCAAGCCAGTAATATGGGAGTGACTTGCCCAGATGCAAAACTCCCTTTGGAGCAATTTTAGTGTCTTGATTCTGTGGTATATAGATCCTAGATTCTATGATATATATATATAGAATAGAGCCACCCCAACTACCCAAGGCAGAATGTTAGACCAGTGTGGGGGAAGATTATCACGACCCCAAACAGCACCACATTGTTTTAGGTGGAGATCTTTTCCAGAAAGCCTAAAGTGACAGAGGTCTAGCCAGGCCAAAGAGAATCTCCTTAAGTTTACCTAGAAAACCAAACTGCCGACCCGGACCCCTGGGCTGAACTTTTCACCACTTAGCACTATGTTCTGGGAATTTTCCACAGAGCTAACGGTAAATCAAGGGCTCTGTAGACGGACATTGTTTGGTCCTGTCACTGGCAAATGGATAGCGACTGATTCATGAGAACCACAAACATCTGGAGGCCCAGGCCCACCAGTCACCATTATCACACTCATTGTCTCCCTCACCCAGATCCATCTCCCTGGGAAAGCCAGGGTCTGAGTAAGGCTGGATCCTCAATCTCAGGCAGGGGAAAGCAAGAAACTGAGATGGGTCCTGGTTAGAGGACACTACAGATCTGTTTCCTGGCCTGTAAACTGTCATAGGGACCCACTGAAGGCTCTATGTGAGTGTGTGGTGAAATTCAGAATGCTTTGAAGTACACATAGGAATTATTGCTCAGTCATAAAGACTGAGATCCCTCGTGGGGTTTCCCACGAGACCCTTGTATTTTGTTTCCTGGGGACTTTCCCACATTTAAATCCTATAAGAGTATGCTGGCTTTTCTTTTTCTTTTTTTCTTTTCTTTTTCTTTTTTTTTATTATTTTTTAATTTTTTGGTCTCAACTTGACACAAACTAGAGTGATTTCGGAAGATGGAGCTTTACTTGAGAAAATGGCCCTACCAGAATGGCCCACTTGATTGGTCAGTGGTGTGGGAGGGCCCAGCTCACTATGGGCAGTGCCACTATTGGGCTGGTGGTCCTGGGTGTAAAAAAGGAAAGCTGAGCAGAGGAACAAGCCAGCAAGCAGCGTTCTTTATGGCCTCTGCTTCAGTCCTTGCCTCCAGGTTCCTATATAGTCAACCCTCTCAGCTCTTGCAGGCTCTCTTGTCTAGACCCTACTTATTGGAGAACCCCCATAAGGCAAAGTCCCCCATGCCTGGATGACTCTCTGAGGTCAGTGAAAAATGGAGGACTCCCTTTCTCATCGGGAGGTTAATCTTTCTCTGTCTGACCTAATCTGGACTATCTGTGAGCACAGGCCTTGAGCAGAGCTCTCTGCAAGTGATGCTTACCTCAGCACACAAGTCCCGGCTATGGTCCCCTTCCCCGGCCCCCTGCGCACGCGCGTGCGCACACACACACACACACACACACACACACACACACACACAATACACATGATAATTAGATACTGTGTTATGACCAACCAATCAACCCCTCCTGCCTGCATGATAATTAGGTACTGTGTTATGACCAATTAGCCCCTTCTACTGGTACCCCTAAGAGCCCTACATACCCTATCCCTGAAGCAATAGAGTAGACTTGTCTCACTGTAGCAGTCTCTGAAGTCCTATCATACTCACAGCTGTCAGAACCCTGCTCACCGTTCCTGCTCCCTTTGTCCTCTTGGGCCAATGGCCAACAACCCCAGGAGAAGGGAGACCCACAATCCTCACTGCCCACTTGCTGTCTTTGTATTACCTTCTCTGTCCTCGCCTCCAGCTTCTTCTATCCCTCTTTTCTATCCATAGAAGACTGTTTCTCCTCCTCCTCCCAAGCTCATTTCCAGAACCAACTTGTAAATTCCAGATGCTCTGAAACTTTTTGGCTTGTGATTTCACAGCACTCTCAAAACCTACCAAGAGATCTGTGTATTGGTGCATGCCTGTTACCCCAATACTTGGGGTGATACACAGCATGTTTTTAATAAAAAAAAAAAAGCAACAAAATTTTGCTAAGACCCAGAGAAGGAACTGAACCCTGTTCAGTTCTGGGCTGGCGGAACCCTATTCCTCTGGAACAGTAACCAGTGCTGTAAACTGCTGAACTGTGCCTCCAGGACCATAAATAACACTTTCTGAAAGACATGAACTTGAGTATACCAAATTCACAGTAGTGGAACAGTGGAGTTGCTGTTTATACAGATCTTTTTCTTCTTTGCAAATTCATACGTGTATATAATGTTTCTTGATCATATACATGCGCCCACTCCCTATTCCAGTTCCACATCAAGTACTCCCATATCTCCCTCCTTCATATCCTCCTTTTATTTTTACTTATTTAACCCACTGAGTTTTATTAGTGCTGCCCATGTGCACTTGAGCTTGGAGTTACCCACTGGGGCAATGGGAACTTACCAGTGGCCACAGCCCCAAAGAAAAGAGATTCTCCTATCCCCCAACAGCCAATAGCTCTTCATTTCCTGTGACCTCAGGAGCTCCTCCCCCTTCCATGCTGGACTTATTCTCTTGCTGTTAAGCAGGCTAGCAAAGCTGTCACAAGTTCATGTGTGCAGCCCTTGTCATGTTCAAAGGACAGTATTTCACTATACCCTCTTCCCATTCCCTGACTCATACATTCTTTGTATCCCCTCTTTTGCAATATTCTGAACTTAGGGATGGAGATGTTATAGATGTCCCATCTATACTATAGCTGTATGCATATGGAACTATAGTTCCATAGTCCCCCCAGTCATTTATCCTTAAAACTTTGAAAGCACACTGTGGGATCTCTCAGAAATTTGGCTTCATGCAAATAGGAATTTTCAGCCTGTCTCTGCATTATCTATTGTCACGGGGTGTCCTGTTAAAATAAGACAAGTGGTCTCACACAGGTAAGTCGTTGGAAGATAAGAGTATTTTAACAGCATTTCAGATTTCTGTGGATGCTTTCCCCTGGAACTCAGCAAAACTTGACAAGCAGTACTTTCTTAAAGCTTCTTTGTCTTTGAAAATAAAAACTCACATTAACAGTGGAGTGGGGGTAGGGAGCTAGAGTGATGATTATGTTCTTTTTTAAGATTTATTTAATGTATATGAGTACAATGTAGCTGTCTTCAGACACACCAGAAGAGGGTATCGGATCCCATTACAGATGGTTGTGAGCCACCATGTGGTAATTGAACTCAGGACCTCTGGAAGAGCAGTCAGCACTCTTAACCATTGAGCCATCTCTCCAGCCCAGTGGTTATATTCCTAAGAGCACTTGCTGCTCTTGCAAAGGACTTGGGTTCGGTTCTCAGCACCCACATCACAGTTTACATGACCTGTAACTCCAACTCAGGGGCCCAGTACCTTCTTTTGACTTCTGAAGGTACCAGGCACACATGTAGCACATAGACGTACATGCATGCAAAACACTCAGACACATAAAAGTATTGTTAAAAACCTTATCAGTGAGTTCTCTATGCTCTGTGATACCTATCCAGCGGCCCCTGAATCTCAACTGTGCCTGTGTAAGATTGCTTAGTAAACACTGACTCACTGAATAAAGCCGATTTTCTAAGTGTTTCATTATTTAAAGGAAAAAAAATATCCCATTTGCCAAGAAAAAAATCTTTCCTATGAAAACAGTGTCCATACAGAAGGTCTGCTAACCCACAGTGGCGGTTTGAAGGCAACATAATTACCTCTATGAGATAGAGAATGCCAGGGTTTGAATGTCTCAGTAAACTCAAAACTCTCTGAATAATTAGGCTTATAATAATAACTTTCCCCTTGGAACATTCTTCATCCTGGTAGAGTGAACTAAATGAATTTGATGCTTCAGATGGCCCACGCTAGCATTGTCTGCACCACTTAAGAACTGCACTGAGAGGGTGCATTGACTGTACACATCCTCTCTCGCTCTCGAGCCTTACACTCTGAGTGAGCTGGAGGAGAGAGAAGAGCTAACAGACAATGTAAAGGAAAGATGTGCCCTGAGTCAAGACCTCCCTGCGTCCTCAACATTGAGGTGTTGTGCCCCTGTGAAGCCATCCTGGAAGAGGCATCATAGGTAACCTAATTGTGCCCTGAGGCAAAACGCCTAGCATGCACCACACAGAGCCATTTCTCTCCCTTTCTTCATAGACTCTGCCCTGGCCAGTCACTCACATGTGAGTGTAGAGGTGATTCCCCACGTGTGAGTGTGAATGGGCCAGTGGGGTGCAGGTGTGTGCATGAGGCCAAGTCAGTGTGCAAGCTTGTGTTTTCTCAGCCCTCTTCCACTACTCTGTCTGGATTTGCCTCCCATATTTCTTCCCCAGCTCTCTGCATTTGATTAAAATTCCATACTCCCCTGCCTGAAATCCTCCAGCTCCCTTCCCACTGGCTGCCACAGAACTACGAAGATTTTATATTCCCTTCCTACCCAGCCCCCAACACACCTTGACCCCTGTGAGCTTAACTTCAGCAGCACCCACATAGGCGGTCTTAAGTCTTGTGCCCTGGCAGGTCCTTTCTACAGTTAGTTGGAAATTTTAGGTCCATAGCTAGGTGTCTCTCTCGAGAATGCAAGCTCGCCTGTAAAGAATCTAAGGAATGGCCTCACAGTCCCTCTTCTTCCCAGTCATATTTCCCAGGCAAATAGGTACCTGTCCAAAAATCTGCTTGAACATGGGCTGAACCTGTCAACAGTACTGCTGGGTCACTGCAGGGGTCTAAGACATTAAACCCAAGCGAGATGACAAGAGGGATGCCCAGTTTCAACCCTCTCATGCTTTCACTTGAGCTGGCCCCATATACATAGCAATAGATCCCTCTTCACAGCACTTATCTGTTTTCCACCTACTCTTGTTAGGGGAGGAATGGATGCACAAGAAGGTCTCTTGTTTCCTTTCTTCCCATGTGGCCACGCATTGTCCCCTTTTCAATGGCCGCTCTTCAATTTGCTTTTCCAGCTGAAGACACTGCAGTCACCATCGGGTCCCCTCCAGCTCCCCCCTTGGGCCTTTGTAGCGCTCCCCTTTGATGTGCTCTCTCATTTGTTGGAGTACCAGCACCACCAGATTCTTCGCAGCCTTCAATTGAGGGACCAGCTGGGTGGCCTTGCTCTTTTATGCAGAAGTGTTGAGAAAGACCTGTCAAACCCTGGGGATAATTAGCCTCTATTTCTTCTCATTCAGAGAGACTATCACTCAGCACAGATGTGGCCGGAGGATGGCTGCTTCTCTGACCCCCTGCATTATGGTTACCTGGTGGGTTTGGAATCCAATTTCCATCTTCGAGGTCCTTGCTTGAAATGGGACCATTGTTGCTTCCCAGGACAGTATTTTCTTCAAGGAATATAATATAGCTATAATCCAGCTGTCACGTGATATTGTCTGGAAGCTTGAGGAGAAGCAAATAATCCTCGGTAGGAGGAGGAGTTAAAATAATAAGATGGGCTTATGGTCCTCCCATGGGCAGGGTGAGAGGTACAGATGTCTCCTTTAGATGTTTATTTGCAGGTCTTTGGAGAGCCACAGGACTTTGCAAAGATAGTTCAGAGAAGTTCCAAGGATACATTACCCAATATCCTACAATCTTCCAAAACCTGAAAACAACATGAGAAGCGCAAGGTCGGTGTATATGTGACTGCATCATGTTAGCATGTCTGGGGCTATGTGGACATTGCAATTTATGTCAGTTCACAGTGCAAGCATCCCTTTCTCTTTGGGCAGAGGTCCCCTTCCCCCTCACAACTCTAGAAACCACCAATCTGTTTCCTAAGTATCACAGCAAACGGTAAAGCAGAGCAACGCTCAGGTAACCAAGACTTGAAGATGCCTCTCACCAACTTCAACACTCGGGCAGTAAGTGCATGGAGAGGTTGGAGCACTGCTGTCCAGAGGCTGTGCAAGTTAGCGACACACAGCGCTGCTCGCCCCTCAGAATGCAGAGTGGTAACCATGGCTGATTGGCTGGTCTCGGAAGGAGAAACGGTGCAGCCCATCTGGGAGTTATCATCACCACTTCCATACTTCTACTTTTTATCCTGTCGCTCTGTCACATAACATTTCCAAATGCCAAACGATTCATTTTTATCATTCTTACCTACAGCCAATGCACCACCAAGAAGTTCACTCTAGATGATTAACAAAGTAATGTTCCTCACAGGTGGGGAATGCGGAGCAGGCCTGGGCACTGAACTCACATCTCACATTGTGGGTGGGAACCCTAGAGTCCAAACAGCTGAGAGCCTCACAGCTCACTTGAGACTTCTGGAGAGGCAGCCAAAGCATCCACCACCGAATACACCTTGTGCTTCCTAGACTCTGGGGCCAATCCAGATGTTTCACAGTGGTCACCATATGCCATGCCCTGAGCACTGGTATGTCTGTCTCCTTCTCAAAAGCCTCTGTTCTCTTCTGCCCCTGTCCACAGAGTTCTCTGTCCCCAGGAGCCCTTTCTCTACTATCCCAGAGTCCCAAGCCTCCTTGCACCATCTCGCTCGCCACTGTGAATTTTAGCTTCCTGTGGAAACCTCTCTGCTGCCTGCCCGCTCTCCAAGCTCTGGTACACAGGAAGTACCCAGTAACCTTTACAAGGTGAGTCCTCAGGGCAGTGCTGAGAACAGTGATGTTTAGCTCCATTCTGCAGCTGATGAAAGACAAAGTCATGCAGCCTGGATTTCTGATCAACGTGACATGTGGATTTTCACCTCCATGAGAGAGTCAGAGGGCTGCTGTGGAAAAACCCAAGACACCCACTACTTTCAGACTCAGCCCTGCTCAGTTCTACCACCACATCTCACATGTTGAAGTCGGAACTTTCCAGATGTTTGTGACGGCCTTCAGCTTAAATGTTGCCAGGAAAAAAAAATGGCAAAATTAAGCTAAGAATAAAATGAACACCAAAAGTAGAAATCAGCAATGTGAAGGTCAAAGCCAGCTGGGATTCACTGCAGGTAGATATCCTAGAATAACAAAACAAAGAACACAGCTCAGTGCCCATCTGAGACATACCCGGCACTCCTATGTACATCTAAGTTAGCACACTGGGGTCCTTATTGTTTTTATGAATCCAGAGCATGAACCCAAACCACGCAAGGGTCCAGTGGAGAAGAGAAAAAAACTTTGAAAAATGCCATTGGTTCAGACACATAGAAGCCAAAGTTTTCAGGGATAGAGAATAAGAAATAACATGTGTCCTGGTTAGTTCCTATCGTCAACTTGACACAATGTAGAGTCACCTGAGAGGAAGCAACCTAGTTGAAGAATTACCTGGGTCAGATAGGCCTTCGTCCATATCTGTGGGGCATTTTCCTGATTGTTAATTGATGTAGAAAGGCCCAGTCCACTGTAGGCGGCACCATCCCTAGGCATGCGAACCTGAGCTGTAAAAGGAAAAATATCTATGCATAACTCCAAAGCCAGCCAGCAAACAGCATTCTTCCACAGTTTCTGCCTCCAAGGTCATGCCCTGACTTCCCTCCATGATGAACTCTAACCTATAAAGAAACGTACAGTGTTCCTTTCCCAAAATCGCTATTAGTCATGGTATTTGTCACAGAAACACAAAGAAAACTAGAATATTCTTCCATATCAGGGGCCACAAACCTTCTCTGTGAAGGACGAACAGTAAATATTTTAAACTTTCTTTTGCCCAAATGTTCTCTGTTGAAAATATCCGACTCAGCAGTGTAGTGAAAACCAGACTTGAAATGCAAGGTAATAAGTATAATCTTGAAAGGGCACATGAAACAACAGAGCATGAGAGAATTTTCCAGGAAGCTTCACACAATCCACTCATTGTATTCTTATGATAACTTTATATTTCAGTGAAAGGAAATGACTAACACAGATACAGGCCCAGGAGCATTTCTAGGCAGCTACAGAGGGGACTCAAGGTGAGCATAGTGATCCTTCCAATCACAGGAGGTCAGTTGAGCCCTGATGCCAGGCTCTGTAAGGTACACATGCTTCAGGTATTCCCCAATACCTACCTGTTTCAGAGCATCGACAGCTAAGTGAACCTAACTCAACCTGCCACCTCTATACAAGGAGCAACCAGCGACTTGGCTCTCCAGCAGTCTTATCTTTTCATATAAGAGTTAGTACCCCACCCCACCCTTCCACAGTCCCCATGTTTCCTTTCCAATGATCCTGAGTGCAGGTGCCTTTCAGTAGCCCACATAGGCACAAGTCTCCGAAGAGGAAAGCAGAAAGCCCTGTAGCCGGTTGAGAAGATAAGTCTGCTGCTGTCTATTGCTTTGGGAGATGGCAGGTGGGCAGTGTCCCTACATGAGAACTGGTTTTTCCTATGCTTGAGTTATGAACCTACCACTTCCTGCTCCTTCTCTGTGATGGCTTCGCCAACTCTCCCATGAGGAGTCATCATTGTGGCTGAATGGTTAAATTTCATTCTGCAAAACTCAAATCCTGAGCCCCATTTCCCAAGACCTCACACTGTGACTACCTATAGAGAGGGTCTTTGCAGAAGGCATAAAGGTAAAGCGAGGTCGATAGTGTGGGAAGACTGGTGTATGGACAGGGGGAAGAGATCAGGACACCAACAGAGAGGTCAGCCTTGTGAGGACAGAGGAAGAAGAGGACATCTGCACCCCTGGGGCAGGGACAGGAGAGCCTCCAGTGCCATGAGAGAATACTCATGTGATTGAAGCACTTGGTCTCTGGACCTTTATTAGAACCCCTGGGGAACTAAGACAGTCACTCACCTTTGTCTACTCTCCTGCATTATTGAAGACTAGGGTTTGAATCTGTTCTTCTTACCACCATCGCCAAGGCCCTCACTGTATCCCTCCAGCTTCCAGGACCTCCTTTTCCTCATTTATAAAACCATGACACGACTTCCCTCAAGGGAGCTCTCATGAGGACAGAGGCAGTGTGAGGCTGTGTTTGAGGCTAAGCCCTCAACAATACTGGATACTTTTATTCACTACAGCATTGTTCAGTAAGCATCTGCCATCCCCTGAGAAGAGACAGACCCAGGTGACACTTTTTCTGCATTTATTGACATGTGGTTGGTGGACACAGCTTCATAGAATACATTCTTGAGACAGGCTTGACAGTGTCCTCCTAGTTCCTGGACTCATGCCGTGGTGCCAACCATACCTAGCATGGCACCCAACAGACTGCAGGGTGTTGGCAAGCCTCAAGAACACATTTATATGGCAGATAAAAAGCCTATCTGAAGGTGTGATGGCATATGACTTTAGTCCCAGCACTTGGGAGGCAAAGGCAGGAGTCTATCTGTGAGTTTGAGGCCAGCCTGATCTACACAGGGAATTCCAGGACAATCAGAGCAATGGAAAGAGACTCATTGGAAGAAAGGGGGCAGGGAAAGAAAGCCCTTCTCAACTCACTGAGACCTGTGTCTCCTTTCTGTTATTCAGATGGACATCTGTAACTTCCCATTACTCTGTGTGGTGACACATTCACAAAATTGAATCAGACCCTGACTCTCACAAAAATCACACACACACACACACACACACACACACACACACACACACACACACACACCACCCAAATCTAATGTATCAGGTCAAAACTAATAACTCAGGGCTGGGCCAGTGGTCCTCCCAGCCCTCCACCTTGTGTCTTGGCTCATGGCTTCCTGCAAGTGCTCCTTTAGATACCTTCTTCCTCATGGGAAGATCTCAAAAGGTAACCTCAGTCATCACACCTGGAGAGATGGGCCCTACTCCTTGGCCCTTTACTGTGACTTGTCTTGTGAAGTATTTTCTCTGTATGTGCATCTGGTCCTGTGCTTTTTGAGTAGAAGCATCGGATCCTTTCCACAAGCTCCTGTTCTCACATCTCCCAGCATTCTGGCTAGACGGTTACGTACAGCCACCATTCACCTAGTAAAAAGACCTTGGCAAAAGAAAAGAGGCAGCCCCTAAAGGAGGCCTCTTGACATAGGAGTGGGTGAGTAGGTTATTCGTCAATAAAAACATGGTAATAATAAAAATGAGGAGGAGGGAGTTACAAAAAAAAAAAATGAGGAGGAGGTAGGAGAAGAGCAGAAAGGAAAGTCTCCCATCAGCCCTGGAGAAAAAGAACAGAACCAAAGCTCAGGTTCTAGCATAAGACTGAGAGGCAGGAAGATCCAGGTGAAGCAGCCACATCTGCCCCAGGAACAGTAGAGCCTCCCCAAAGTAAAGGACCAGGCTTGGATTCCAAGCAGACCAAACAGAAGTCAAGCACTGATCTTTGAGAACATCTACATCCCTCTGCCTTTGGCAGCAGTGGGGGGGCAGCAGTAGGCAGACATGAGTAGTAGCTGGTGGTACCTTCCAGGGTCACAGCTCTTGTGCAGGCAGTGAGGGCGCCCAGGGCCCTTAACTCCACAGGTGCTGCAACACTTAGATAGGCCTGGGAAGTTACTGGGATTGTGCTTTGCAAGCTGTCATGGCAGCATCTGGGCTGAGGGACTGGGAGTTCCTCAGTCCTTAAGCAGCTGTCAGTAGGTACTGTGACTCCTTATAGGCAGTGTTCCAGCTTGCTATGTCTACTGTCATGGCTGCCTGCCACTACGCAGAGATAGTTGTTCTCCATCCTTTTGCTGCCACCACGGTTCCGGTAGCTGCCAGTCATCAGCCCCGCTCTTGTAGTCCCAACTCCTCTGTGGGTCTCAGCCCAGCAGGCTGCTTTGCTGATTGACTGAACCTGTGGCTCCTCCTCTCTTGCTAGGGCTGACAGTTCTCACAGCTCTGCTCCGGTTCCTTATCCAGGCTGTGTGCTGTGTGGTTCCCACAAGTTCTGCTTCTGCTTCCGTTTCAGGGCCTTGTGGCTCCCCGTCTTCTACAGGTCAAAGCAGCCAGCAAACCCACTTCTGAGCACTGGTCTACAACCCCCTCCCCACTGCTTTGCTTCTTCTGTGGATACCAGAGAAACTGTCCACTCTACTGCTTCTGAAACTGGGCCTAGAGACCTGCTCACTGCTACTGCTGTCCTTGCGTCTCCACGGTCAAGGCCATCACTGCCACAATGGCCTTACTCCCCTGCGTCTTTCTTCATGTGACCAGCTCAGCCCACTCTGCTAAAAGAAGAGAAGCCTTCCGTTGGGCCTAAGGTTGCCACATCAAGGTAAATAGTGCATGATGTCTGCCATCCAACTCTCCATCGAAGCCCAACAGCCTGGTTATACTGCTAGAGGAGGAGGAACAATAGCAGCAGACTTTGCATGCAAATGAAGATTTGTGTTTGCACCAATCACAGCTTTGTCTCTTTTTTTTTTTTTTTTTTTCTTTTTTTCGGAGCTGGGGACCAAACCCAGGGCCTTGCGCTTGCTAGGCAACCTCTCTACCACTGAGCCAAATCCCCAACCCGCTTTGTCTCTTTTGCACCAATCTTAGCAGCCCTTCTGCTAGGCCACCAGGGAACATGCTCTCAAAATAATATATACATTTTAAAAAAGCATACATAACTCACATTCATGATTTGAGGGTGACGGGCTGGTTCTTATTTCCTGTGATCTATGAATTGCTAAAGGCAGAGCTCTATAGAGTTTTTTTCCAGTCCCCTATCCCCACCCCAACCCCGCCCCCACCCCAAGAATAACTTGATAGTTGTCCTGAAAGTTTAGATAAGAGAAAAAGGTCACCCAGAATCCATCTACCACATGCCACCAAGGAAATAAACTTAACCTCTCCTCCCGGGCTTTCTCCAAGACAAGCACGTTATTCTTCAGAAGTCAATACGATTTGTCCTGCCGGTATTTTTCTCTATGGCAGGTCTCAGGCGGTGGCTATTTTTACTTAAGGCATAACCTTTCATTAGGCAGAATTTCCATATTTATTTATTTCCCTCTGTGCTGGTGATATAAAATGCATCTCTGTAGTTTTACTGGATACAGTTGCCCAGAAAACAAAACTGCTAGCCTCTCCGAGTCCCCAGGGTGTTCATTGCCACATCCCCAGAGCCTGTGATGTTTGTGTCAACCTTCATATGGATTTCCCTGTCGTCAGGACAATTGCTATTTACACTGTATTGAGAAGAAGACATTGCTGGACTCTACCATAGCAGTCTCCAGGCAACAAACAGCTAGACCAGGCCACTCAGCCCACCCTGGCCCAGCCCTGTGTGTAAATAGTAACTTTTGCCCAAATTAAAAGCTTGCTTGCTCATAGCCACCCTCTTTTCCCGGAGGTGCCAAGGGAGAGGCTAGTGGCTGACTTGTTGGCATATCCCTACCATCAACTATGGACGAGGACGATAGTTTCAGTAGGGACATTTACCCTCAGGGCTCAGGTGGGATGTCCCAGAGGAAGATGGTGGTACATGCTTGTTTACAGGGGCCTTGAAGATTAATGACTATAGGAGTTTATTTTAATCACTTGTTTGGTTTGTTTATCGAGGCAAGGTCTCTCTTTTTAGACCTGCCTGTCTTGGAGCTAGCAATAATAGACCAGCTGGCCTAGAACTCACAGAAATCCTCCAACTTCCCAAGTGTTGGGATCAAAGGCATGTGCCACCACACCCTGCTTGGATTAACATTTCAAGAGAGTTGGTTTCACTTTGCTACTCAGCCCTAGCTGGCCTTGAACTTGTGATGCTCCTCTGGCCTCTGCCTCCCAGGCTGCCTGTTATCTGCATCACTCTTGCCTACCAAGTATTTTACTAACTGAACTATCTCCCCATCCCCGAGCACTGCGGTTTTAAATTCTAAAACTCTGCTGATTGGGAATGGTTTTTCGAACACTCCCATACTCCCTGGCCTCAGGAGATGTCCCCACTTCCAAGCCATTTGAAATCAGTCTGATGGCTGTGTGTAGAGTTAATTAGGATGATCCCTTTCCACCTTGGATGAAGCCCCTCTATGAATATCAACTCTCTCTCTCTCTCTCTCTCTCTCTCTCTCTCTCTCTCTCTCTCTCTCTCTCATTCCTGCTTCCTTTTCCTGATGTCACATCTCCCAGGGGTGACAGGATCCTCCAGGAAGGCATCGTGTCCCAAAGGAACAGTGCACCACTGAAGTCAACAGCAGGAACTCCATGGGTGACCCAGTGGCAGAGGCAGAGGAAGAAGGCACATAGTGGAAGTAGTGAGGGGCATCAGAGAGAAGGCTCAGAGAGGACGTGATGGGGCCTGGGGTGACACCACCATGGGGAAGGGCAGCAGCGTGGGAAAGTTAATGGCTATGACACTTCTGCCCATGGATGTGGGAAGGGGCCTTGTGCAGTTGACTAGCCCTGCTGTTCCCAATCTTTGCAGCTGTTACCTATACCCGGGATTGGGAAGCAAAGGCCAAGGCTGTACTAGAACCCAGCCTGGCTAAGTCAAAGTACTGGCTGGAGCCAGCCATAAACAGATTTATAGGAAAACTGACACATCCAAGAGCCCTTCTAGAGGATCTCTGCAGCTCTCATGGTGGCTGGGAGGAGATTGTTCTAATCAAGGGGTTTCCAAGCCCAGCTGGAAAGTGTATACCCTGGGCTCCTCTATTCTCTCTCAGGCCCTGTTACCACCCCTGCCTGCCGTGTCCTCACTCCAACCCTCTGGCCTCCCCTTCCCCCTGGACTCACAGATGACTCATGCCAGGTAGCAGAGGGAGAGAGGCCTGGCCTCGGACACTTGGCCATCAACTGAAGTTCTTCTACCTCTGTGCAAATAGATAGGCAGTCATGGATGAGTTGCTCAATTTCCCCGAAGCTGTTTGTTTCCCTGCACTGGGACATGCCCATCCGGGGATTCCAAAGAAAGCAAAGTGCAAGGGTAAGCCTGGAGGAAAGGACTCAACACAGGACCTGCTGGCTGCGACCTCCTCCCCCACCCACCCCCATAAGCTCCGCACTGGACACCAGTGCTGACTCAGACATCACTGGTCTGAGCCATCTCTCTTCCAGGAAACTGAAGAGGAGCAAACTGTCCCCAGACACATTCAGCAGACCCTCCTTCAAGCCAAGGCCTGTGTGTGGCACAGGAGACAGGAGAGTTTTCCCTCTGAGGTTGCTAACACCCTGCAGATAGGGGAGGAACAGAAACTAAAAACCACTGGACCAGATTAGATGCATCCTCTCCCACTGAGGCCAGACAAGGCAGCCCTGTTGGGGAACAGATTCCACAGTGAGGTGACTTGATATGCCAGGGTAGATAGATACCCAGGGGGGCCCCACCCTCTCAGAGGAGAAGAGGGGTGGGAGGGGGTTGGGAGGAGGGTCTCGGTGAGGGTGGAATCCGGAGTTGGGGCAGCACTTGGAATAGGAAGAAAGGGGGGTTGGGGGTAGAGCGCCTGCCTAGCAAGCACAAGGCCCTGGGTTCGGTCCTCAGCTCCAGGGGGGTGGGGGGGGAGAAAGGAAGGAAGGAAGGAAGGAAGGGAAGGAGGGAAAGAAGACAGAAACTAACTATTGGAATAGCAGGAAATGAATGTCTAAATCACAGCCAGTGACCAACTAGTATTTACCATGCCCAAATGTTAAATGCTGCCAACATACCATCTTGATTTGCTATCACAAAATGCCTGCCTGCAGCAAACCCAGCCATCAACCTATTTCACAGACAAAGAGTATGAGGCCCATTACACATACCCATTACTGAGTAGCCAAGTCAGACACAGACCCTGATCATCCACCATCTTGTTCACATCCCTTACCACCAGCTATACTGTTTTAATGTATGGTTTTGTAGCCAACATAAAATGGCATCTCACTGGTGTAGCCAGCACATCCACCAGTCTTTGGGAGAGGATGGGCTGGTTCTGCCAGGTCACCTATGCCAAGGAGAATGAATAGGGTCTGAGGAACAGAGACTGTGGGAGAGGCAGTCGGGTTAGAAGGCAATAGTGTAATGGGGAGACACTTGAAAGTGTAACCCCATAATGGTCTGAAGAGAGTGTGGTAAAAAAGTGAAGCTGAGCATGCTAATATATACCAGGGTTACCCCATGTCAACCTGACATACACACATCACTTTTTTAATTAGGACTTTTCCTTTCTCTTATCCCTGAGATAGCACATTAATATTAATAATACCATATAAAACATAAATAACTTTTAAAGCCCCACCATGCTTAAAAATTTGAACACATTAAAGCTTCAGTCTCTTTAAAAATACCCCGTCTATCTAAATCTACAAAATCAACTGTTAAAGTTTAAGACTTTTGGCTGTGGACTCCTGTAAAGATGAACATTACATTAAATAACTTCTCACTTCAAGAGGGGAGAACCAGGGCACAGGAACGATCTGAACCATGACAAACCAAACTCCAAAGGTACAAATAACTCAGTGTCTAATTATCTGGGATTCACTCACAATCTTCTGGGATCCTCCAGGGAACTTGGGTCATAGCTCTAGCCCCAGACTTCGGGACACACGTTGGTTAGATTCTAGCTCTGGCTGGGTCCACTCCAAGGCCGTTGCTGTTCTTGGTGGTCATCCCATGGTACTGGCAACTCCAAAATGCTGGGGTCTTCTGCTGTTTTCCACTTTCACCAATAGCCTCCCATAGGCTCTCTTCATGGTACCAAGGCACAATTTCTTTGCAAGATCCCTTCAGTCCTGGGACTTCAATTGGTATGGAGGCTACCCCTTCATCAGTGGCCTTCGACAGCCAAGGCTCAGCTGCTCCCCATGACCCCTTCATGCCTTCAAAACTAGTACCGCCTGGGTGTCTCTCGAACTACCAAGTTCAACTGCCGGAGCAAGGTACAACCTTGGCCACCTCTGTAACACAGCTTCTGTGAGCTAACTCTCAGGAAAGACTTTCTGGAAGATGTCACCTCAATGATGCTTGTCTCAGTCACAACTGACTTCAGTCTCAGCTGACCAGCATCCATCGTCCCAGCAAAACAATGGCTTTGGTATTTTGTTAATCACGGGCAATTAATTCTTCAGCCCCAGCTGACCAGAACCACAGATTCCTCACATAAAAGACAGGGCCGACTCTTTGCTTCCCTCTGAAACCTCACAAGCCAGGCCTCCGTCTTCCAAGCTCCTACAAAACAGCTCACTGAGCTCTAAACTTTCCTAACCCAAAGTTCCACAGTCCTCAATAAAGTCAGGTCTGTCCCAAGAACACCCCATTACTGGTACCAATTTACCAGTTAGGATTACTATTTATATGATGAAGCACCATGACCAAAGAAACGTGGGGAGGAGAGGGATAATTCAGCTTCTGTTCCTACATCACAGTTTATCATCAAAGAACATCAGGACAAGATCTCAAGCAAGGCACAGACCTGGAGGCAGGAGCTGATGCAGAAGCTACGAAAGGGTACTGCTTACTACCTTGTTCCTCACGGCTTGCTCAGCTCAGCGATGGCACCACCCACAGTGGGCTGGGCCCTTACCCATCAATCACTAGTTAAGAAAAAGTCTTACAGGATTACCAATAACATGAGCTTATAGAGGCATTGTCTCCATTGAGGCTACCTCCTTTCTACTACTCTAACATGTGTTAAGATCACATAAAACTAACCAGTACAACCTGTAATCCCGTTGTGAAAGAGGCTGAGACAGAAGAATCACAAAACTGACCCCTGTCTAAGTGACAGACTGGGTTTGTTTAAAGCCAGCCTGATCTACATAGCTACGCACTGAAAACCTTGTTTTACAACCAGGAAATAACCCAGGCAGTGGTGGGACATGCCTTCGATCCCATAGCTCGGGAGGCAGGCTGATCTCTGTGAGTTCAGGGCTGGTATAGTCTACAGAGTGAGTTCCAGGATAGCCAGGGCTACCCAAGGAAACCCCATACACTCCCCCCCCCCAAAAAAAAAGCCCAGGACATAGAGGCTGAGGAGATGGCTTGCGGCTAAAAGCACTTGGCACACAAACATGAGGAATAGAGTTCAGATCCCAGAATACAGGTGAGTATGGCAACCCACATGTAAGTGCAGAGCTCAGTAGGTAGAAACAGGAGACATAAGGGAATCCCTAGAGCAGAGAAATCAGCAAGCTCTGGCTCCCGCTGAGAGCCCCATGGCTCAATACACCAGACAGAGGGGTCAACGAAGACATTTAAGGTCAACCTCTGCCCCCTGATACAGTGCTCACACATGTGCATATGCACCTACACACATACATAGATACACACCATAGACACACATCCATAGACACGTGCATGCCCACAACATGCACACACACACACACACACACACACACACACACACACGAGCGCACGAGTGCACGCACGCATGATGCACATGAGCACTCGGGCACTGGGGCAGGAAGGAGAGGAGAGGAGCCAGGGCGGGATAGAAGCCTTCCAAGTTTGCTTGGCTGCCACACAGGGAATCCTGGAAACAGAGCATGCGAAGATCAGGTCCAGTCCTGGGAAACCAGTACTGACATCATCCATATGTAGCTCCCACCTCACGAGGTCTGTCTGTACGGGAGAAAAGCCAAGCACTCACCAAGCTTTCCCTAGAATTCTCTGCAGCTCCTAAACTGAGCTGACTGGAATCTGAGTGGGAACTGAAGCACAGCCAACCAGAGATAAGGCAGCCTGGAAAAGGAAAGTAATTAAGGTCGCCAGCCTTGACGGAGACAAGAAAATGCAGGACAGATTTATTGGCCTGCACTGGAAGTAACATATAGACCCTAAACAGTGGAGACGCCAGGAATCTAATGTAAGTTCTTTTCTAACCTGTCAGAAGAGTGATTTGGACAGTTGGTAAAGCAGTAAAGAAGACCAAAAAGAAGAAAAAGTATCCAGTATGCAAAGTTTCAACTAAGGGAGCTTTCTGTCCCTTGCCTCTTAGAGCACAAGACATGACAGATTTGCAAAGCTGGTAGTTCTAAAGGCTGGCATGTGGCTTTTGATGACTATACCATCCTGCATAGTAGGGCATCAGCAAGGTGATTTTGATAAAGGAGTCAATTGTGAATGCTTCTGTTATCCTTGGGATTTCTTACCTAGATAAGCCTAACATCTACATAGAAAGATGTTCTATTCCTTCCTCTGAATCTTTTTCTATTACTTTTCTGTGTTACTGTACTGGCTCTGAGCCACCCCACCACCGCCACCACCACCACCCCCACCCGAATAGAGGAAAGACCTGGGCACTTGAGAGTGGTTGGTTATTCTAGGGAAGGTGGCCATGTCCTTAGTGAGTTTATTGTATAGCCTGAGTTAGAGAGGTCAGGCCCTGGGTTTGGCTGTCTGTGAACATAAGCTGATTGGCTTTGGTAACTCACCCAACACCATCCACACCAGTCATTGTCTTAATAAACATTAACGCTGCTGACCGGCATGACTTTCTGTTGTGGTAAAAATAAAAATGGATCGGCAGTTACTGGTACCCGTGCATTTCCACTCTGAGTGGATTCCACTCTGGCTGTTTCTCTGCCAGCCGCTCTCACACGCTGTCCCCTTGGGGGATTGTTACCACGCCTGACACACACATCGAGTTTCGTGGGCTGTTCTAGCATGGCACCATGCCGTGCTAGCCCCAGGCATTCTATAGCCTAGCATGGCTTCCAGAACTGAGACAGGTTGTCTCTCTGCCCGCCGGGAACTTTGCTCACATCCCCTGTAGCCCAGTAAAATCAAAGCTCTAGAAACTTGTAATTTGACAATTAGATTTATATGTTAAATTCTCAGTCCACAATATATCCACTCGATAAACTTAACAACCAATTGATAAGGATATAAACTGCCTACCTAGATAAGATAAATTTGCCTACGGCGATCCATCCCAGCTACCTTGGCCATTCAAGACCACCTGGATCTGGGTCATCCTTCCCATCTTGATTCTCCCACTTCTCCTCCTCCTCACTCTCTCTTAGACTTTTTCCCCCACCTACTCTTCCTTCTCCTCCAATGATAGGCTTCGCCTTATCCTGGGCCTGCCTTGCTGCATAATGGCATCATCCTACAGCTTTCTGCTTTCACTCAAAAGAGCTTAGCCTCTCTGTCTTCCTCAAGCAGACGATGAAAACAGCAGCCCTAACGCCCATCAAGAGAGGAATGAACAAGGTGAGCCGTGGCAGTTCCAGTCAGGAAGCCAAGGCCTCTCCGTAAGGCTAACCTCGGGCCCGAAAGAGAAGTGAACCTGAATAAAATTCATGCAAAAGGAAAAAAGGGGTGGAAACAACAGCTTCAAAAGACACAGGGCATAGTTTCCAAGAGCGTGGAGACTGGGAGCAGCTGAGGAAAGTTTCCATCCAGTTAGGAGCAAGAGAGACAGCTCACTGGTTGAGAGAACTTAACTGCTCTTTCTGAGGGATTGCTGGGTTCATTTCCTAGCACGCGAATTGTGACTCTCAGCCATCTGAAACTCCAGCATCAGAGTATCAGACACCCTCTGTTGACCAGGCATACACACACACACACACACACACACACACACACACACACACACACACACACACACACAACACCTATACCCTTAAAATAAGTAATATGTTTTTAGAGTGTCAGCTAGTGGATAAGGGGCAAGTTTGGGGAAGTATCCACAAAGCACATGGATGAGAGTCCATAGGCCCTTCATCTCAGAGACCAGAAGGAGCTCCTGAAACCCTTGCCTTTAAACCCCAGCACCCAGCAAGACTTTGACAGTCCCGTATGGTTAACAGCCGGCCAAGCAAACGTTCTACAAGCATGTGTGTGCCATCTGTTGGATCCTATCTTAAAAACAAAACAAAACAAATGAGTTCAAGTCAATCAAGCGACTTCCTCTCTCTGTCCTCCCGGAAGTGTTCATGGAAGGGTCGGGATGCTGGGAAACTGCCCGTGAGCACACACATCGGCATCTGCTGCCTTCTCAAATAGGGACCTGGGAAGGAAGACACCCTGCTAGCTGAGGTAACTCAGAAGGCAGAGGAAACTAAAACCCAAAGGAATCTACTTTCCACCAGCCTGTGAGGATGTTGGACTAACACGTCTCCTTGTTTTCCCCTTGTGTGAGACACATGCAGTCTCTTTTCTTCCTCTGAACAAATTACAGGAGGTTCTGAACCCTTCCCCTTCCAGGCTGGAGGGAAACTCAGTCCTGTGGTCCTGGGGTCTTCTACCACCCTAGTACTTTAATAAGTCTCTGGGTGTTTTTCCAAACCTTGATGATAACGAATGTATGCAAAAAAGAAAAGGATAATAATAACAACAACAATAATAAATCACCATGAAGCAGACACACCCACTAACTGCCACCAGGTCCAGAAGAAAAAACAAAAAAAGGTCACCCAGTACCACCCCACAGCCCTTCCCAGTGTCTGACCCTCTCAGTACCCACAGTTGAGCACTGTCTTGACCCCCAGCTCTCCCCAATGAGACAGGAGCTACCTTGATGCCGTGAGTCAGTGGGTACCCTCCTCAGGCCACTGCCCTGACAACAGAACACCATCCCAAGAAACGGTGGGAAATGAGTCTCCCCTACCCTCTGAACACCAAAGTGGCACTTGGGACCACACAGCTCCCTCCCTCCAATCTGTGGTTAAAGGCAATAGCCTTGCCCCAGCATCCTCTGAGTTGTGCTTCACCCTTGAAAAGCAAAGCCCCAGTTCCCCAGCCTGGAGTCCCTCCCCTCAAACTCCCGGAGGCCAGGGCGGGATTCCTGTGGGAACCTCCAGGGTCCTACAATTTTACTCTCCTATAATTTCCAGTGCCCGTGTCTATTTTAGGCTCCTGCTCCTCAGAATGTGGAAGTTGCCAATGGCATTTCAGGGTCCACAGATGCCATGGGCCGCAAGCCTGGCTGGCCACGCTGAGGGCAGATGCAGCTTATTTTTTTTTTTATTTTCATTTTTTATTTCATTTCCTTTTTTAAAATCTTTATTATTTGGGGGGGTGGGGGTAGGCGTTAGAGTTGGAACGCAGACCCTGTTTACGCTAGGCAAGAGTTGAACTGCAGAACTGCACCCTTAGCCCTTAGCTTCTGTTTAATTTTTATTTTATGTGCATTGGTGTTGTGCTGGTGTGTGTGTGTATGTGTGGGGATGTTGGATTGTTGTGAGCTAACCCTATGGGTGCTGGGAATTGAACTCAGGACCTCTGGAAAAGCAGTCAATGTTCTTAACCACTGAACCATCTCTCCAGCCCCAAGCTTGCTTGCATCTATCTATCTATCTATCTATCTATCTATCTATCTATCTATCCATCCATCCATCCATCCATCCACCCACCCATCCATCCATTCATCCATCCATCCATCTATTTTCCCCAAGACAGAGTTTCTCTTTGTAACCCTAGCTGTCCGGGATATTGCTTTGTAGATCAGGTTGGCCTTGAACTCATAGAGATCCCCCTGCCTCTGCCTCCTGAGTGCTAGGATTAAAGGCATGCATCCCCACCACTTGGGTCAAGCTTTTTTTTTTTTTTTTTTTTAAAGATTTATTTATTTTTGTTTATGTGAGTACACTGTATCTTTCTTCAGACACACCAGAAGAGGGCATGGGATCCCATTACAGATGGTTGTGAGCCACCATGTGGTTGCTGGGATTTGAACTCAGGACCTCTGGAAGAGCAGTCAGTGCTCTTAACCACTGAGCCACCTCTCCAAACCATCAAGCTTATTTTTAAATAAATGACAGAATTAATTTTTAAAATCCTTTGCCTTCATTTGACATGTTCTGTCTCACTAAATGTAAAACTATTGTTTCCCTGTGTGTAACCGAGGAAGAGCTCTCTGAAGTAAGGAATGTAGCTGGAAGGCAAGAGAGAGCAGTGACCTCCCTCTCCCCCGAACCTAGACACTATAATACTTTGATATACTCCCTTTCCTGTAATTTGTTCAACTCAGTGATTTGATTTAAAAAACTTCCAACTGTTACTCAAATGCTGTAATATTTCATATTGTATGCCAATTGGCTTTTAAATGCAACTCCCTTGAAATATACAAGTATTATCGTAAGTAACTATAGAACAGAGGGAACAGCATGATTGGTGACTCCCTCGCAGAGATCTTTGACAGGGTCGGTTCCCATGCTCTGTGCCAGACTCCTACAAAATAGCTGGGGACTCTTGTGTAGGAGAGGAGCAGATCCTGACTCCCAGCTGCTTCTGGGAGAAGCAGAGCCGCTCTGAACCAAGCGCCCTGGGCCCCTCTCATCTGGTAACTCTAGGCTCCTCCCTTAGAGTTGGGAGACTAGACCCTGGGAGACCAGATAGGAACACTGGGGCAGAGCATGCATGTGCCCGCGTGGGGGTGGGTGGAGGGACTCAGGCGGACACACAGGACAGGGGATGACCCCTGTGGGTTCAAGTTCAGAACAGCTGGGGTGTAGAAGAGATAGTCTGTGGGATGAAAGCTATAAAGGTAGAAATAAGGCAAGCAATCCCAGAAGTCATTCTCTGTGGACCCCGACCTGCTTGCCCTTGGCTTAGCTTTCCCGGTTCAACTGGGAGCTAGCTGGCTCAGCGGTCAGATAAAATCACAAGAGCACCGAGGTCCCAAATCCGCAGACTCCCGCGGCCGCCATTTTAGACCTCTGAATTCACTGGGAACTGTACAGGAAAAGACGATCGCCCTTTAAATTTCAACTGCAAGATCTTTAAACTTGACAAAAGCCAACAGGCGGGAAAGAAAAATGTAGGCAGGAGAATGAGAATGAGTGTTTGTGGAAAAAATGTCAGCATCTCTAGAAAAGACTGCAGCCAGGGCCATGCAAGTGAGTGGGTACCTATGTGCCTGTGCGTGCGTGCGTGTCCCTAGATTTCTTGAGACAGGATCACACTATATAGCAGAAGCTGGGCTTGAACTCACACGCTCCTTCTTCTGCCTCCCCAGAGCAAATATTACACGTGGTGAAAGTGCATTTTTACCACTTTGTCCATGAGCAAATTGAGTCTCAAAGATTTAAAATGATTGCCTCTGGGCCTAAGAAGTAAGTATTTGGGCTAGATTGTGGACCTAGTATCCTGGCATCACACCATCACACACCCTTATACACACATACACACACACACACACACACACACACACACACACACACACACACCAGACACACTCACTCTGCTCTGGGGATCTGCCCAGAGCTTCACTCCTGCCAGGAAAGTGATACCTGATGTTCCCACAGCATCTTTCCAAGCTACCTGGACAGCCGTTCTCAAGCACATTCCGCAATGTCCTAAAACTAAAATTAAGCGGGGTAGGATGGTTATATGCCTGTAATTTCAGCAACTTGAGGCAGTAAGATCACAGGTTCTAGACCAGCCTGGGCAACATAGGGAGCTCTTGTCTCAAAGTGAATTTGAAAGGAGGGATGTGAGGATGCTCCCAGGAAATAATGCAGTGGTAGGGTGCTTGCTTGCCTTGCCCCTGCATTTGCTATTCCCAGAACAGAAAGAAAAAGGGGGATGGGGTGAGGGAGGGGCTGTGGAGCGGGGGAGGGGAGCTCCTTAGTTTTCTCCCCAAACCTTTGCTTCATAGTTTCTTGTCACAGAGACATAGGGTGCACATTCAGACTTGTCCCACACATGTGTGGAATATTTTAGATGACTCACTGTTTGTTTTAAAGTTGTTTGTGAATCGGTCATTTAGGCCATAATTCATATGGGTTTATTTTGAGGGTTTGTGTCGAAATGGGTGGACGATGGCTAGAGTTACCCTGAGAAAAGCTGTAAACACTTGGCTATGATAGCCTGTGGCCTGCTGTCCTTAGGGACATTTCCAGGAGGCTAGTAAGAGGAGCAGAGGTCATTTCCTGACAAGTCACAGCGACACTGGCTGCCCTTAGTCCCCTGTGGGAGAAGGACAGTTAGAGGGAGGGGACTGTCTTGTGGCCTGACCCAACCACACAGGGATGCTGATTCTCACTCAAGTGGCTTTAGGAAGCTCAGTATCTCATGAGGGGCCAAGTGGGACCAGCTATCCATGCTTTCCCCTGCCCATTCTCAAAGATAATGAAAACCTTGATGGTAACCCACAGGGTCTTCCTAGAAGTAAGCCACTGATCCTTATGTCCTGCTGGGGAGCTGGTCCAAGCATTGGTCATGAACAATACCAGGTCAACAGTGGGAAGACTTGTTCCCAGTGTGGGCCCTTGGAGCGAGGCAAGTTATGATACCTTGTCACTGCTGTCCTGATAAAGGGCCTCGGTGAGGGGAGAGTCGGCGGGATGCAGGTGATGAGGTAAGCCACCCTAGAGCAAGGCAGAACCAACTGAAGATTTCAGTCTTCCCCCGATGCTTCTTAGTGACCACAACTTCAGAAAAGACTTTGCCATCACAGCTTATTCTGTACATACAGAAGCTGAGACATACAGCTGTTGCTTCCCAAGGATAAGGGCTGGACCCATCTGTGTGGACTGGTCTCAGCTCCATCATCAATCAGTTCAGTTGCAGACAAGCACTGCCTGAGAGGCCTAGCGTCCAACTTGGGTGCCGGGATGAGGCTAAGGGGCCCTCTACCTCACAGTGATTGGTATCAGTAGAGGCTGAGGGCACGTGGCGTTTCTTCTGGCCTTTCGGATCAGCTCTCTGGCAGATATTCTAGACCAGGCACACAAGTCAGCATTTTAAAAAGTATTCTCACTCCACAAATAATTTCATTTTCACTTACTGGCCTACGAAAAAGAGATGCGTTTTCCTGATTTCTTTCAAAAATCATTTTTTTTTTCATGATCGCAAACCTCCCTCAGTGTACTCCCAAATTAACTGGCAATCCTCAGATATGGGTACATGTATTTTTTGAACCTCAGAACGACCTCTCAACAAACATAAGTGGAAGAATGCTGGCATGAGAGCCCGCGTGCCTCCTGTGGTGTGGTTCGGTTTGCTGAAATCTCTCTGAAACACTAAACCCACACATCCGTCTGGGTCAGGGAGGAACACAGGAGGGAGTCCCCACCCAGTGAGTCTAAGACATTCCCATAGCTTGGACCTCTGTGGGTTTGCCTGGGAAGTTACCATCTGTAGTCATTTCGGTTGGTGGTGGTTTGTTTGTTTTGTTTTTGTGTTGTTCGCTCTTGGCTGCTTCGTAATCCAAAAACACAGCAGCCTTTCTCACTTTAATGTGGGATGACTATGGAGCCAACGGGGGACCTCTAATTATCAAACATCCGTGGAATGAACACGGTTTTAGAAACTAAAATAGGCGGGCCAATGGAGGCCAATAAAACAGGGCATTCACTCCCCTTCATTTCTTTTGCCTCCCAAAAATCTTCTCAGACTGGCATAGCCCAGGTCAAGGGAAAGGACAGCACTGTAAGTAAGAGAGCAATCTCTCTTTTGTTTCTCCCTTTTCTAAGACAAGGACTCATGCAGCTCAGGCTGACCTCATATTTGTTCTGTAGCCAAGGATGGTGATGACCTTCTGACCCTCCTGCCTCCACCACCCGACTGCTGGTATCACAGGGGTGCGTCTGCCTGTACTATATACTCTGTTGTGCATCAAGCCTGGGGCTTGGTGAATTCAAGGCAAGCACTGTCAACGGAGCTACATCCTAGCTCCCCAGCTTCTGTCTTGACAATGAGGGGAAGACAAGATCCTTCAAAGGAAAAGAAAAAAACAGTCAAGCAAAATGATTCTTCAAGGGTTTTAGAGCAGGAATCCACAGGCCAACATAAAATACATCACAAGTTTGATCTGACATGCTCAGCTCCAGAGCTCCTTGTGGTTCAGTTTGCTCGATTGTTTCTTTTCTTTTTCTTGTGTTCCATCTACAGTGCTCAGAGCCAACGACGAGGCACGTGTTCAATGTGTGTTGAAATAACCATTAGTCAATGATTACGTCATCTCTCGCTTCATCTGGCAGTGGGACCCTCTCATAACGTAATGTAAACTCAAGTCTGTCGTGAGCGCACAAAAACCTGGAATCCTCCGTGCTACCTGTTGCTCTTTTCCTTAAGGGAGATTTTAATAGCCCGTTTCAGGTAGCAAAGGCCCCGTTAGACATTGGGATGGCTCGCCCGATGGAGCAGCACAGACAAATGTAGAGAGGACCAAAGCTGAGCGTGTGACTCTCGTTGAGGCCACCGATGGGAAGCAGCTATACGGGGTGTGAACTCCTGTTTGCTGTCACTCCACAGTCCTGACCAGGGAAGAAACATAGGCAACAGAGCGTCTGTCTGCTGTCAATTATGGAGTTATGGGGCCATCTCTGGACTAATGCGGTTTTGTTTCTTACACATCCCAAGAGGCTGGTTGATCTAGAGCACCATAATGCTGCCCCGAGGCAAAAACCACATTAGCCCAGAGACAGCTCTCGGGTGGTTCAAAAACACATTCCAATGAGTGGATAGGTCTGCAGACAAGCAAACAGAAGACAGACTCCTGGGACCCTCGGAAGCTTCCCAAACTCCGCCCCCGCTGTGTTCTCAGATGCACTGTCCTCAGCTAAGTGACTCCTGGAGGTACAGACATGGCCTCATGAAAAGCGGAGGACTGATCCTTCATAGCTTCCTGAGATGATAGCCTAAACTCTGTGGTACTTCTTAAGTCTTGCTTGAGTGGATGGACATATCTCTTGTTCCTCTAATGTTATTCCTTCGGAGAGATCCTCCAAGGTCACTTCCAGTCAGCTATTATCAAGGGACCGAACAGAACAGATGCAGAAGAGGGGTCCTAGTGTACAACACAGACCACTTCAAACCCCGCCTGGTGAGAAGTATTTTGGGATCCCAAAGCTTGGCCTGGGAGTTAGGAATAATGTGGGAAAGTTTGGGAATGACATTTAAACTCAGGACATCTTCACAGCAAAGTGAAGAGGCCCTAAAAAGCCTGTGTGTAAAGCCTTTGTCTTCAATCTGAGAAAACAAAGAAACAGTCTTTCACCCGGATATCACTAACTGAACATCATTTTAGATGCCCCCCCACACACACACACACACACACACACACACAGAGAGAGAGAGAGAGAGAGAGAGAGAGAGAGAGAGAGAGAGAGAGAGTCAGGCTGCTGTTGTGCCTCACTGCGGATCCTCGATCTGACCACAGAGCTGCTTTACCTTGACCTTTATGGAGGAGACTTGGCACCTCAGATCCCTCCTCAGATCTCGTGAATTTGAATTTGCAGTTTCAGGGAGTCAAGTTCAAAAGGCCCTGCCTCATAGAACACAGAGATTTAGACAGAGAGGCCTCCAGCTTGAGGCATGGCGATCCCGACTTGACCCACACATATTGGACACTGTAACTGCTCCAAATCTTACCTTCTAATTACGCAGTGACACCTGCGATCTTTATCATAGCAATAGCAGAAAGAAAACTCAAAAACAGGCGTGCCTATGGAGTGAAATAACAAGACTTCAAATTGGGAAGCCCTGGGCCCTTTTTTCCCCATGTAGAATGAGGAGACTGGCCGAAAAGACTTTAGAAGACTCTTGGTAACACTCAAAGCTCTGTAGTAAGCGCGAAGTAAGTGTCTGGTCAAGTCAGAGCCACATTGAGGACATTTTAACTTGTCTTGTGCCACCCGCTCCCTGGTATGACTTGGTGGAAGAAAGCCATACCTCAGTTTCCAGTTCCCTCCTTCAAACCAGAGGGTGAGAGAAGTTCCGTGTGCAGTGTTTTGACGTGAAGAACTGTCTTTCACCTCTCCCTGTGCTCAGACGCTGAAAAGGGATAGCTCAGATTCCATGGCTGAAAGGGGCACAGGAAACAGCAGGCACCGCACACCTGCAGGTGTGTGTGTGGTGGGGGAGGGTACGGGCAAATGAATACCTCAGACTACGGCCCCTAGATGACTTACAAAATTCAGATATTTCAAAGCAGCCTCGTAAATGGGAGGATTGGGAAGGGGAAAAAATCTTAGAATAGTTTAGAAATCATATCTTATTATGGCTTAGCTCTGAACTGATCTCAAAGCTCAGACCTTGCCCTGTTCGTTAGCCAAAGATTTCCCAGTCTGCAAAACATCACCATAGCAGAAACCATGTCCGGCGTAATCCAGACCTCAGATTGAGTCTTAGATAAAGGACTTAAACACGTGTCTTGAATGTGCTGGAAGGGTTAAAGGAAAATACAGGGCAATGAGCAAAGGGAAGTCATGGAGCAGTGTGGCGTGAGCACATTGGAACAGAGAAAGCAAACCCACAAGATGGAAGGAAGCAAAATAGAATGCAGAAAATGGTGCTGAAAAAAAAACCAACACCTGAATAGAAAATCTCAGTGAAGGACGTTCAACCATTCGGTCAGACACACTAAAAAACAAACCTGAATGCAGGCCACTTCGATCCCCTCTAAGGCACAGGGAGCATCACCAAACAGCTCAAAGGGGATCAAGTGCATGAATCAGAGAGGCGGGTGGGAGGGCGTGCCTAGAATTCTGACATTAGGGGCTGAAGATGAAAGAATCAGGAGTTCAAGGTCAGCCTTGGTTGCCCGAGACCCTGGCTCAGTAAAACCAAGAACAAAAGGCAAATTCATGAAAAATCTGCTCGCAGGAACTCGAGCTATGAAGACGGAATGTACTGCATCTATAGACTCCCGTGTGGGAGAGCTGTAACGTCTCTGTGTGCAACTGAAGTTAAGCTGCTATCAACTTAAAATGGGTTGTTTGAACTTTAATATAATAATTTAATATAGTAATCTTCCAGAGGAACTCATGTACAAACTAGGAAAGAAAATACCAGGTATTAAAGGGAATGAGAGGGGGTTGGGGATTTAGCTCGGTGGTAGAGCGCTTGCCTAGCAAGCGCAAGGCCCTGAGTTCGGTCCTCAGCTCCGAAAAAAAACAAAAAACAAAAAACAAACAAAAATAAATAAATAAAGGAAATGAGAAAGATTTTAAAATGTATTCCCACCAAAATCAGTCAATTAATCAGTCAAGATAGCAAGCAACCCCAGAATGAAGGAAAAGAGGGAGAAAAATATTACAAGACTGAGAATAAATCAATAGTATCAACACTAAGGCCTTCCCTACCAACAACTAATTTTATGCATATGATTAAACTCTCCATCGTGGGGCAATGTGCTGGACACCATAGCGCCTCTCCTGAGGAGAGAGAACCCCAGTTGAAGAATTGCCTAGATCACACTGACGCCCTGTGAAGGACCATCATGCCCGTTCCCTGATTGATGCATGGGTAGCCCACTGTGCTGGGAGCACGCAAGACAGGTGAAGCTGAGCTACATCAGAAAGCTAAGCAGGCATGAGCCAGTAAGCAGTCTTCTTCTGTGACTCCTCCTCCCGGTGCCAGCCTGGAATTCCTGCCTCCACTTCCTTCAGAGCAGGAGTGTGGGATGATGTCATAGGTGAGGCAGGCACAAGATAGAAGGAGGCCTGTCATTGGACGAGAAGGAAGGATGGGCGGGAGAGAAGTTGGAAGGAAGAGGAGGAGACTGGAATGAAAGGAGGAAGAAACAGGAGGGAGAGGGAGAGAAGCTGGGGCGGGACACTATGGCGGGTGATGTTAAACATTCCATGCTGTATTTTTACAGGTTGTTACAAATGGTTTTTTTGTTTGTTTGTTTGTTTTTTTTTTTTTTTTTTGGTTCTTTTTTTCCGGATCTGGGGACCGAACCCAGGGCCTTGCGCTTCCTAGGCAAGCGCTCTACCACTGAGCTAAATCCCCCAACCCCATTACAAATGTTTTTAAGGGATGGACGTGTATTGGGCTTTGTATGTTTAGGTGGGCAATTATATCTTATCAATTGGGCCAAAGATTATTGTGTTGTGTGTATTTTATGTGACAGTTTGAGTGTAGGAAAGTGTGCGGCGGCTGGAGACACTGGGCCGCCACCGCAGAGTTGGGATGTGTTTCCGCCGAGATATCTAGCAGATATCTTAGGGCATTGTGGTGCTTAACCTAGCGAGGTAAAAGACAAATACTTTTTTTATTTTTATTTTATTTATTTATTTATTTTTTTGGTTCTTTTCTTTTCCGGAGCTGGGGACCGAACCCAGGGCCTTGCGCTTCCTAGGTAAGCGCTCTACCACTGAGCTAAATCCCCAGCCCCTTTATTTTTTTTTTATATTTTTACAACAACACAGGAGTATCCCCTGGAAGTGGAGCTGAAATAAGCCCCCTCCTCCACTAAGCTGCTTTTGGTCCTGGTGCTTTTCCCAGCAGCAGTAAAGCAAACTACATCAAACATCCATCCATAGATGCATTAAAACAAAGTGAATAGCACAGAAAACAAAGAACAAGACCCACCTGCTACCTCATGTCAACTAACCAATCAATCTGGGTACGGTGCCGCACACCTTTGATCCCAGCACTCAGGAGGCAGAGGTAGGCAGATCTCCCAAAGTTTTAGGTCAGCCTGGTCTACAAAGCAAGTTCTAGGCCAGCCAGGGCCACAGTAATCCCAGTACTAGTAATCCCCGTGCTGGGAAAGCTGAGAAGGTAGAGTCCTTGGCTCACTGACCAGTCAGCTTAGTTGCTAAGCAAGAAGTCCCAGGCCAGGAGGAAGCCCAAAACAGGGGATGGTACCTGAGGAAAGGTCCTGAAAGTTGTCCTCTGACTTCCACACAACGTGTGCATGCAGAGCATACACTCAGTGCCACTGGATCGTCATAGGAATTTCCTTGAGTCTGCAGATATTTTTATGAGTGGTATGAAATTGCTGTCAAAACCAACCTCCCAGTTCACAAGTGCAGGCTGTCCGTCCATCCATCTTTCATGTCTGTGGGTAATTCTACCACTGTTTTGTGATCTTTATTGTTTAAATCATTCACTTCCCTGTTCAGATTTCAAAGCATTTTGTTGCTGTGGATGGGATTGCTTTCTTGATTTCTTTCTCAGGAATTTTATAATTGGTGTGCAAAAAGCTACTGGCTTTTATAGGTTGATTTTCTACTCTACAGGTTTACTGCATGCATTTATAAATTCTTACAGTTAGGAAGCTAGCTTTGCAGTTCTATCTACAATCATGTCATCAGCACAATAAACTGACCCCCTCCTCCCATAATTGGATGGTCGGCATTTCTTTCCCTTGCCTTGTTGCTTGACTGACACATGATGCATATGGCCTTGAATAAACTATTCAAAAGTAGACTTTGGACTTTTTTTGAAAGTGGGGAGCGAGGTCTCCTCGGGTTAGTTACTTAGCTGAAGATGACAGCTGAAGAACTTCTGATCCTTGTGCCTCCACCTAGGATTACAAGAGTAGACTACCAAGCCCCATTCGATGATGTGCTGAGAATCTAGCCCAGAGTTTTGCTCATGCCAGGTCAGTGTACTACCACTGAGTCACAAGCTCAGCCCCTAAATGGACATTCTTCCCTGGTTCCAGTCTCTGAGAAACAATGATAGTTTCCCCCATCAGTATCATGTTGAAACATTCACCCTATGGGAAAGCTCCTTAATCAAGAAAGTAAACAACTCACAATAGCCTCAGGAAGTTCCTGAAACTGACCAGATGCACTAGTCCTCACCCAACCCCCACCCCTGCAATAAATCCAGGGGTGAGACTATAGGGACAAGGATACAAAGAAGACTCCCAGATGGACAAAGCTGAATAGAAGACTTTGAGACCAGATCAGATGCCTTGGAGAAGCCCAAACCAGCTGACCTGCCTAGAAGATGATTAAACCAACTGAGTCACTTGGAAGGACACGCTCCAATTTGTTGAGCTGCCTGCAGGCAGTGTCCTCCAGGATTCCAGCTTTGATGAGCTGTCACTCATGCTGGGGTGGGCTTTGGTGATGGAACTGCCTTTGAGTCATTTCTCCCCCTGTTCGTATCTTCTCATCCTATAAGGGTCCATGACGCGCTGAAGAGTGACACCCCGATTCAAACAGGATGTAAACTTAAAAGAGTGTTTTATGCTGTAGAAGTCCAGCAGGCTGGGGTCTCCCATTACCAGAATAGAGAGACTCCCAGGAGAGCTTGCAGGTCTGATCTAAAGCACATTAGAGAATTACGGGGTAGGTGACCTCTATGTTAATCTGTTGGTCCATAGCTACTGACATTCTGTTTCCAGGGTATGGTGGCTGGAAACTTTCTGGGGAGGTCTGGAAACTGTTGCTAAGGAAGAAGTTGAGGAAGTCTGGAAACTGCTCCTGACTCATTGTCCTTGCCTCGGGCCAGGTGGCAGAGCAGTTTCAGAGGCCTGGACTTACCTGGAGTTGCCCAGTTCATGGAAACAGCCTAGCCTTCTCAATCCATACTCCTTCAAGTAACCCTAATAAAACCCACTGGTTCACCGAGTTGGACTTCGGTGGTATCTATTCTTTGGTCTGTCGTGGTCTCCCTACCTGGGCGGAGTAGATCTGTGTGTAGTGTCTCCCTAGGAAAAGTTTGTGCCACAATGCTGAAATGCACACATACGCTGTCAACCAGGTATTTAGTGCAATATGTAACGCCTTTGCTGAGCGTTACCCTCAGCACTACCTTGTAATGAAGAAAACTGGGCCCCTGTAAGGAGGAAAACCAACAGGGTGGATGAAGGAGTGACAATAAGCCAGGCACGTGGTACATGGTGCGATCCAATATTTAGGAGGCTGAGAGGCAGGAAGGCTCTGTGTCCTAAACAATTAAATAAAGCAATCGAGTACTCAAAGGTGAGACTAGGAGCCTAGCAGGGCTCGTGATAAAGCCTTTCCCTCAGAAATACAGACAGAGGTGAGCATTAGCTTTCCAACAGGCGAGGGTGACTGATGGAGCCAGGGCCCCACGAAGGCCCAGGGTTATAAGGTAAATAAATCCCTGTGGGCTTCCCAGGAGTGTGTTCCGATGTGAGTCTGTGAGAATGCATTTCCAAAACCCGGATGGTCATGTCCTTTCTTTAAACCTAACCATACTTTATACTAGCACTGGGCTCCGGCTCTCTTGGCAGCCTTTGCCTTGGGAACTGATGTCTGCAGCAGGCCTCTGGTTGATCACAACACCATTTTCCCTTTTGCACCCCGGGAGCTCAGATAGGGGCCTGACTCACAGTACAGGCTCAGTAAACATAGAGTCGATCAGCCACAGGACTGCTTCCTGGCTCCGAGCACAGGGGACTGACTCTCTCCAGGCATAATTATAGAAGACCCTTCCCTTTATGTCCTGTAATCCACATGACAATGTCCTTCCTTTGCAAGCAACCCAAGGCCCAGATGGCTTTGTGCGGACAGACAGCAGAAGCAGGATCTCCAGCATTCGGGCCTCACCCCCACTGGTTTATTTTATTTTATATTTTTTTTTCAGAGATGCTGCCAAATAGAGAGGATTAGCCCTGTTCCAGGGTTTTGAAGCAATGTTGTGCATTCCACAGGGGGATCAGGTTACATTCAGGGGTGGGGCTTATTTTTGAGCCACACTGCCGGGTGAGCTTCTGTCTGGAGTTGCAGGAGGAGAGGAAGGATGGCAAACTGCAAAACAAATCAGGCCATGAACCTGTCTGTTTGGCAGGACTCAAAAGAGCAGAAACACACACACACACACACACACACACACACACACACACACACACACACACACACACACACAAACGAGAAAGAATGCACTCCCTCTCCTCTCTCTGTCTCTCTCTCTCTCTCTCTCTCTCTCTCTCTCTCTCTCACACACACACACACACACACATATCTCCGCTTCCAAAAGCACACACTCTCAGGCTTGTTTATGTGCACACCGTGCACATACATAAACAAAAGTTCGCACTCAGCAAATAGATGCACATGTCTGTCAGGGGAAAGCGGTGCTTGTACTGTGCCAGATTCTACGTTATGCTTCATATACCTTGTCACTCATTCTTCTGGCTGTCCTGCTGGGTACACGTGACCACATATTTTGCAGTCGCATGAACAGACGCCGACTGGCAGCTCCGGCTCAGACAGCTTTGCTCACCTGTCTTCCTTTCTCAACAGCTCTGATGTCTTGGTTTTATATAAGGCAAACATCTCACCATACATTAAGATGCCCAGTTCATTCTCCTGATAAACATAAAGGTCTTTGGCTATCGGCTGGCACAATGACTCTGTTTTATTTTTCCAAGCCTGACAACTGCAGTTCAATCCTCAGAACTCACATGATAGAGAGAACCAACATCCACGGGTCGTCCTGGGACCTCTAACACACAGAGTGGAACATGCACACATGCATAAACACATATACAGATATTAAATACATGTAATAAAATAAAAAAACAGAGGAAGGATTTGCAAAGAGTCCCGTTTATAAGATCATGAAATTAAAGGTGCTCCGCTGGGCTTAGGTGTCTGCCCTGGCTTTGTTTCTAATTTCCATCGTGAGAGTTCAAACATTCTTTGGTATTTGGCACAGCTAAGATGAGGGATGATCCTGGGCAGGCAGTAAGTCTTGAGGCTCAATGGCTACCACATGACCACAGAAACTTAAAGACAGCGAGCGTCCCGATCCCCAAACGTGGCTCTTCCAATTGTGAAACTTTCGAACATGAAAGAGGAGTTCATTTTCAAGCAGACTCTTCTAAGTTGGCTAAGCCTGCATGGAGCCAGGATCTTCTAGCACACAGACCTCCAGTGCCTGGAGGCAATCAGACATCAGACAGTGTTTTATTCTCCTCTAACTGACAGCCATAGCTAATGCCAGGGTGGGAGGAGGATACATTCCATGCCACAGCTGCCAGGGACAAGGAAAACTGTTTCTGCCTGACATCACCTTTAAAAAAAGAAAAAAAGAAAAGAAAAGAAAATGTCTTGTATGTGAGGCATGGGGAAGAATGGAGTGAAGACTGGCCCTGGCTTTCAAGGAAAAGGGGTGACTAGCTCCATTTTTCCTCAGACGCAGTGCACCAGTGACACCGAGGGAAAACCTTCACAGCCGAAAACTCAAACCCCAGCTTTGGGGGGGCCATGGTGGGTGCTCTCGGATTGTAGAAGGCACCTAGCAAGATGTTAAGAAAGGTCTGGGCAACCGAACGCTAAGGACAGGAGAGAACTTGGTTCCTCTGTTCAATAGTCAATGACTCCAGGGTGGGACACTGATCTAGCCTGGCCTCTTCCTGCCTGTACAGAACACACGACGCCTTCTGGAAAGTGGCTGTCACCTGGGGGAAAGGTGAACTCTGAATAGTAGAATGGACTATGTTTAAAGAGAAGTAGCAGCCTTAGATTTTATGAAAATCGTACTGCTCGCTGAAGGTTTGCAGAACAAACCAAAAATACCCAAAAGACCCCAAAACTCAACTAAGCACAAAACAAATGTCCCTGAGCCAAACCCATGCACCACCTGATGAAGTCAGGGGTCACGTGGGCTCTGTCTCCCATCATGCCACCCTGCCTGGCATCACGTGCCATTCCACTACCTCTACCCCTCAGTCTCGGTTTGGTCTGGTTTGCTTTTCTCCCCTTGAAAAGCCAATGGCACTAAAGCTGCGTCTTTCAGGTATAAAAGGACTGGGACAAGTCTGATGGGTTCTTGTCTGGAAACTGGGTCCCTGGTCTGTTCCTCCACTCCATTCCCCTCCTTCCTTCCCAGATTCCCTGTTTATATGAGTCTACTCACTGGGCTCTTCCCAATCTCCCCCAGATGCCACAAGTGTTCCTTGGATAAGCTGATAGCTGCCCACCAGCCCCACAACCCCCCATGCTCAGTTGCTAAGCTGGAATCCTTTCTGAGAGGGTTCCAGTAAGGCACTCCCTCCATCTCCTCTGGGTTAAGCATTCTCATCCACCATTGCATTGCCAGTCCCCTCTGGCCACACCCAGCCATACCGTATCTTACACTCTGAGCCCAGGACCCTGTCTGTGTGACCCTGAAAGGGTTTCTCACCAAGAGCCCAGAAACTTCAGAGTCGATGATAGCCATAATAATAATAATGTTGATATTGGTTCTGCATGGAGTAGCTGTGGTGGCCCAGGACTGGGACAAGCATTTCACATTCATTGTGGAGAAGGCACAGTCCTGTCTGTCTCCCGGGGGCGCGGGGGTGGGGTTGGGGGAGGGGAGAACCACCTGAGACGCAGAGATGAAATTCCAAGCTCACACAGTGACAGTTAGACAGGGAAGCTCCAGGCGTGTCTCTAACATCAAGCCTCATGCATTTGTCCTGGCTAATTTTTATGTCAATTTGGCACAAGTTGGAAAGAGGGAACCTTAATTCAGAAAACGCCTCGGTGTCGGGCTGTAGGCAAATGTGCAGAGTATTTTCTTAATCAGTGAGAGGATCAGCGAAAGTAGTGATGGATGTGGAAGGCCCAGCCCCTGTGTGTGAGAACACTTCTGGGCTGGTGGTCCCGGGCCCTATAAAAAGCCGCCTGCAAGCAGCCACTTCAGTGGCCTCTGCATCAGCTCCTGACTCCAGGTTCTCTCCAGGTTTAAGTTCCTGCCTTAGCTTCCCTCAGTGGACTATGATACAGGATATCTAAGTCAAAAAATTCCTTTCCTCCCCAAGTGGCTTTTGTCCACAGTGTTTCATCACAGCAAGGGTGACCCTAACTGAGGTAGCACTGAACCAAAATTAGAGGAGAAGGACATCATTGGATATCTTACTCTTCTCCTTCCTGCCTCTGCCCCGACCCCTCTTCCTTTTTGTGGGTTGTTGATGTTCCTTAAAAAAAGAAAAAAGAGAGGTAAAGACTGTTACAAACAGAAGAAACAGTTAGGCTCCTTTTTACCTCCTATAGGAGGCCGAGGCTGGGGACTAACACTCTGAAGGTTAGAGGCTGTGGTGGGACCATGACTTCGTTTAGCGGCTGTGAGGATTCCCGAGTACCTACACACACTCGCTGAACAGCCTTGCTGTTTTATACGTGGCTTTGTGGCACACACGTGTAATCCTAACACCCAGGAGGCTGAGGCAGGAGGATCGCCTCCAGTTATAGGCTGGCCTAGAGCATTTCACCGCCTCCTGCCCTGGAGCCAGTCAGATGTAGCTGAGGGGCTCCTGCAGCCGCTCTGCCCTGAACCTTCCCTAACTACTCCTCCGGGTCCTCAGCTATGAGGTGAGCGAATAGGCCTGGTGACCGTCCCCCACCGTGTTCAGTGCCAACCAAACCTTTGGTAATGAGCTTAGCTCCTCGTGGCTGAGACACTGTCTGGAAGGGTCAGTGTGTGTAGGGAGACCAGTATTTTTAGAAGTGATGGCTGACTCACACGGCAGGGATTTCCATACAAACCCGAAATGGGAACCCGTTCAGTTTCTCTATCACTTTCTGTGGCGTTGAGCATGGTTTTGGTTCCCTCCTTCAACCCCCCACTTCCCTCAGAAGCCTCTCACCCACACCTCGCCCCACTCCATCGGCATCTTAACACCACCACGTCCTTTAGACTTCTCTGTGGCTGCCCACTGCCCAGACGTGAAGTACCCTTCCGTACCGGACAACCTCTGCAGCCTACCACTCCCTGCATACCCACGCCATCCCCTTCTTGTTCTCTGCCCAACCTAAGGAGAGAGCAGACAGGGAGGTTCCCCTAGTCCTTAGTCCTGTAGGATTCCAGTCCGCACTGCCCCAGCTCCCATCCCATTGCAGTCCTCATGGACCACTTGAGTTCTTTCTTTACTCAGAGACCTTTCCAATGAGCTTCACCTTCCCTGAAGGTCAGGACGGTCTTCACACAGGAATGCAGTAACTCGTTCTGGAAGACAAGGGTCGTTCGAAGCCCTGCAACTGTACCCAGTGACCAGGCCAGACTAGATCCTCAGCTCCTGTCTCTGCCCACATCAGTACCCTTCGTGGTCCCCTTTTGGTGACCCCAAACTTCTGAGTCTTCTGGGTATTGATGTAAGAGGGCAGTGTCTGTACAGAGCAAGTCTGGGGTTTCTCTGGGCCTGTGTGTCTGTCTGAGAGTGCTCGTGGACACTAACACAGTATCTTATGGGAAAGCACTAACCTGCTTCCTGCGGACGGCAATTCTGATGATGTCTGGCTGTCTAGCACCGGCTCCTGTCTTCTTGGGAGGCTGCCGACAGGGGCTGTATCACCCGAAGGCCCCACCAGCGCTGGAGTTCTGACTTAAGGTTCACTCACAGGCTTTTGACTAAAGACCTCAGTTTTTTTTCCCATATGGGCTGCTCCAGGAAGCTAACCTCCCATGTACTCTATATAGTGGCTCCCACCCTCAGCCATCTAAACTAGAGTCACGAAGCCTTCTAAGGACCCAGTCTCCAAAGCCACACACCATTACCCCTGCCAGACAGTGTTCTTCAGAAAGTCCAGCTCAGATTCAATTGACAGGACAGCAAATTAAAGCCCACCCTTTAAGGAAGGAGCTACGATGGAGGTGTAAGTCAGCAACGAATTCTACTGTAGCTTATTCTTCCAGAGAATGTGTGCTGAATAAACAGGGACCTCGCCCCTTGAATAATTCTTGGAATCCGAAGATATACTTTCTTTTCACAATTCAAGCAATTCAGAAGCCCCAGGCGCATCCCCAGATCGCATGTTTGATTAAGGTGCCAAACTATGTAAGGTCCATGCCCAGCATCATTAACTGGACCCTCACAGCGATGCGGAGGTGGGCATTAAGAAGGGTCCCTTGAATGCAAGGACCCTGAGTGTTTGCTGGCGTCACAGAGTTTGTGTCTAACGCCCCAACCAGAACAGACCCAGACAACACTTCATGTTGTCACTTTTAACACTCAACTCTCTAGGGCCCTGGAGCCCTAGAGAAGGTGGGATAGGTGGTCTTGGTAACCTATACGAGGTTGAATCACCTGGAACTCAGTAGATCACACTTCTGGGAGTCTTTGTGAGCATGGTTCCAGGGATGATTAGCCTATGAATGAGTGAACTGGGTGGGAAGGACCACCCCTGGGTGGCTCTGCAACAAAGGATTGGGACCCAGATGGGAAGAAAAGGCACCAGCTCACTCTCGTGCACAGTCTCAACTCTATTACATTTTCTTATGCTTCTTCATGCTGACACTGCCAGTGGGCATCAGAATCCAGATCGTCCACCTTTGAATGTGGACTTGCACTAGCAGGTCTCCAAGGGCCTTTGAGGCCTTCGGCTTGGTCTGAGGCAGCATCGTTCGTGACTCTTACTTTGTGACTCCTTGGGAGCTCAGCCATCTCCTGGCTTCCCCAGCTCTACTGAGCAAACACAGCACCGGAACTACCCAGCCCCAGTGACCGAGTCATCCTTCTAATCATGAATGTTCTATTAGCTCAGTTCCTCTGCAGAACCCTAACTCAGAAAGTGAGAGGACAGGTAAGGGGTAGACTATTCTCCCACCCAGCTCAGCAGGTAGGCTTGGGTACACAGACAAGCCTCTCTACTTACTTCTCTGTGCTCTCAACGGGACTCTGCCAGGAGAACAGAGAAGGCCTCTTCAAAAACTTGAAGCAGTATCTTCTCCTTCTCTTTCCTCTTTCCTCTTCCTCTTGCTGCATCTCTGGGCAGCACCCTTGGCAATCAATTCCTGAGGCTGTTCCCTGATGTCTCCCGCCAGACTCCCCAAGTCTGAGAGATCTAGATCTCTTCCACCCTGCCTTGTTCCCCCATTTTCTTTCCATGTCTCTGGGTTTAGGCCGGGTTCTTTAGCTGTCCCTATCCCTGTCAGATAATGAGACCGTCTTGGCGATTGCGTGTAGCCCAACTCACCAGCCTGTCTTCCAGGCTGCACTGCCCAACCCACTTCTTCCCCTAACCCTCTCAGGTAGTCTCATGGGCTACTTGGAATCTGTGTCTCCAGGGACCTTCTGCAGGTGACTGGAATGGGTCAGGACTTCAGGGCTCCCTCCAGCACAGAGGACAAGCCCCTGGCTGTTAATCTCTTTTCTGCAACAGAAACTGCAAGCCACAAGTGGATCCATTTATAAAGAAAATGGCTGGGGTTGGGGATTTGGCTCAGTGGTAGAGCTTGCCTAGCAAGCGCAAGGCCCTGGGTTGGGTCCCCAGCTCGAAAAAAAAAAAAAGAAAAAAAAAAAAAAAAAAAAAGAAAGAAAGAAAGAAAGAAAGAAAGAAAGAAAGAAAGAAAGAAAGAAAGAAAGAAAGAAAGAAAAAACAGCTTTATTCAGGATCAGGCGCCACATCTGCGGGGCTCCACGGATCGGGGAGTGTCCTTTCCAGGTGACTTGGTCGGTGTAAACTCCTTCCAGGCAGCTTGGCTGATTTCTGTTTCTTCCAGGTGGCTGGTCTGGTCTCGGTATCTTCTTTGTAGCACTGTTCTGCTAGTTTCATGGAACTCAGTTTTTATTGCTTACTCGAGCGGAGAGGGGTCTAGGAAATCTGGTCTGTTTTAGGGGCTTTCTGAGTTTTCTACCTTCCTGTCTAAGGAGCTTCCCTGCAGGACAGGATGCTTCAAACCAGAGGAGACTGTTACCCAACTTAAGGCCACAGTCTTGTTGTATTAAATGCCCTTAAAGGAGCATTGAACTATAATCACCTCCCAAAGATGCCTTCTCCAAACACTGTAGTGGATTAAGTGTTCATCCGTTTAATACCACAATGAGAGCGTGTACTTTCAAGGTGAGATTTATTTGATGATTTTGTTGAGATGGGTTCTTGCTCTGTTGCCCTAGCTGCCCTGAAACTCACCTTGTAGCCTTTCTAGGCTGGCCTTGAATTTACAGGGCTTCTGTTTTTTTGCCTCCTGGTGCTGGGATTAGAGGCACACACAACCACACCCGGCTCAGTGTGAGTTTTGACAGGGACATTCAAACCACAGTGCTGGCTTCTCCTGGCCACGTGTTTAGGTTGGTTTGTCCCTCTGCCTTCCCTGCTGAGTCATCGAAAGGTGTCTTCCCTCGGTAGTGGGTGGGACCAGACCCTCGTTCAGGAAGATGAGCCACTATTGTGTTCTCCTATGGAGCAGTGGTTCTATGGGATCCTTTGATACCGTTCCTTGTATTGTGGTGAACACTGCCCCTCCCCGCACCATAAAATTATTTCATTGCTACTTTGTAACTGTAACTTTGCTACTGTTATGAATTGTGAAGTAAATATCTGATATGCAGGGTGTCCGCTATGTGACCCCTGTGAAGGGATCAACAGATGCCCTCCCCCAAGAGGGTTGTGACCTACAGGTTGGAACCACCGCTATGGAGAGCCTTCTTGGTACTCTCCACATCTAAAAACCCAACCCTCCCCAGCCATCAGAAGCCTGAGTGTGGGCAAGGACAAGTAACAAGGGAACCAAAGTCCCGATAGGGATGGCTCTTTTGACGTCAGGGGCAGGAAACATAACTGAGGTTTTACAACCAAGACTGATTTCTGCACGTGTAGCATCATTTAACAACGGGAAAAGCATTTCGGTGCTAAGCTCAGCCCAGTTCCACTTGCCACCCTTCGTGACAAGCCTCACTCTGTAATATTGAAAGAGACATGCTGTTATTTGGATTTCACTGGAGTGAAACCTCTCACTAGCTGAATCCTTAACCTGGGAGACAGTTGATGGGTGTTCCTTTTGCCTTCTGGTGTCCAAGGCTCGCCCTGGACATTGATGGGGCGCTAAGAAGGGGGAGTGGCTGTTTGGAGGTTAGACAATTCTGCTCCTTTTAATGTGGGGCACTGGGAAAATACAAGGGTGCATGAGAGAAGGCCAGGAAACGTCACTTCTGGTTTCCAGTTGCATCATCTAGCACACCCTCCAGGTGTCCCTGCAGCTGGGTGGCCACAGCCTGAGGTCACTGGTTTCACAACAGTAGGCTTAGGGCTCCTGGGCTGCTGAGTCAGCTCCCCCGCTCCACTCCTAGTGTGGGCCTGTGCCCTTGACCTACCTCTTACAGCCCTCTAGCCAGGCCGGTAACCCCAGACCAAGAGATTCCATGTATCTCTGCTCTCAGTATAGCCTTACAGGAACCAGACCTTTGAGGGCCATGTCATCCTAACCCTGAGTCAATAAATTGCTTCTGAGTACATAATTGCTTCTCAGCACTGGATGAAAGCAGGTGATAGGGTGTCCCTTTCTGTGTATGCCACCACTTCTGGCATTCTTTGGGCTACCTATGTCAAGGGAGTCACCCATCACAATGACAGGGCCCAGCTCCATATTGGCTACAGGAAAGCCAAAGGGGAGTGGGCCGAAGTCTTCAGTTCACAGCTGTCATAACTCACTCTTACTCCTGCTTCTTTCCCTCTTGTCCTTCTCCCTCAGAGGACCAGAGGAGTGGTCCTTCCCTCTGTTTGAGGGCGTAGCGTGGGAGGGACGGGTGATACTCTCATTTGACCTAAGTAGAGACCTCAGAATGGAAAAAAACTCCCATCTTTCAGGAAGAAAAATAATCCCAGAAATCCTTCCTCTACACCCAGCCCCTCCCTCTGCCCAGACCCTAGGGAGCAACAGGAAGGAAGAAGCCTGCCCAGATGCCATGGTTATGGGAGAATTAAGTACCATGGATTAATATTTGCTCCCTTTCAAACCTAGTCTGTGAAGACTTAGCAAGGAGTAGTTAGTAATGAAAGCCCTTACTTGTGAGCAAGCTTATCATGTTTCTTGTCCCATTATTAAGAAGATAAAGGAGAATACCCCGGAGGAGGGCACCGAGGCAGGGGGATGGCTCTGCGCAGGCTCCTGTAAGTGTCTAGACACAACACTGTTTGAGTCCACCAGCTTGGTCCTGGGTGATAAGAGCACAAGAAAGGGTCTTTTCTTCATTAATCTCACTGGCTATTCCAAATAATCTATGATTAGCCTGGTTTATTTTTGAATTGGAGGGAGAGCATGATATTAAAAAAAAAGAATCATCCTCCCCTCCCACCAAAATAGGTATTAAGAGCTGGAGAAATGGCTCTGTGGTTAAGGGCACACCTAGATGACCTGAGTTCAGTTTCCAGCACCCCCATCAGTGGGCTAACCATGGCTGACAGCTCCAGTTCCAGGGCATCTAAGGTCCTCCTTTGGCCTTTGCAGGAACCTACATTTAATGGCACACAAACAAGCATACACCTAAATTAAACAAAAACCCTTTATTTTCAAATATAAATGTTAAATTATAAGAAAACCCCGGGGCTGGAGAGATGGCTCAATGGTTAAGAGCACTGGCTGCTCTTCCAGAGGTTCTGAGTTCAAATCCCAGCAACCATCTGTAATGAGATCTAGTGCCCTCTTCTGGTGTGTCTGAAGACAGCTACAGTGTACTCATATAAGTAAAAATTAATAAAACGAATTTTTAAAAAGGAAAAACTTAAAAAAAAGAAAATCCCACTGTCCCATATGTCTGAAGGGTTTTTTTTGGGGGGGGGGGTGTTGTTTGTTTGTTTAGTAGGTTGTTTTTTCTTTTAAACTAGGTCTGTCCATATGGTCCTGAAAGTCTCTATGTAGACCAGGCTAGCTTCTGTCCTCAAGTGTTGTGATAAACTCATGGCTTTTTTCATTTCGAAACAAAGTATCACTATGTAGCCCTGGCTGGCCTGGAACTTGCTCTGTAGACCAGACTAGTCTGAAACTCACAAAGATCTACCTGCCTCTGCCTCCCAGTTGCTGGGGATTGGTGTAGCCAGTTTTATAGTTTTGTCTTCAGAACTTGGTATCCAGAAGAGCATTGCTTCTGGTCTGAGAAAGGTAGTTCCTGGAATACTGAAGGCTAAAATTCATCTCCTTTCCTCCCTTCTGACCTTCTTCTCAACACACATGAGCTTAACTGAGTTCTGCAGTTCTGGAGGGAGAGAGCTGAGTCACAGTCCGTGTACCTTCTCTGCCTACATTGTATATTCGTTGCTTCTGCCCCCAAACGCTTTGTCCAGTCCCAGGCCCATTTTCTGAATTTGCTTACTCACCCATGACTACCTTCAGCTTCTGTGTGTAGAACCTGCTGGGTGGGGCCAACACAATCAGGATTGGCAAAGACCCCTAGTTGTCTGATGATCATGGGTCTTAAAAGGAGCCCCACTGTCGGTAAGCCCCATCTACCCCATCACTTAGTCACACTGTGGGACCAATCCAACAAAACCTCTGGCAGGGAGTGCATGTGACTGACACACAGAGGCCAGGCCAACTTGTGTCAAGGACCTAACCTTGGATACTTCAGAAGAATGTACTGTCTTTCCTTTTGAAATACTAGTATGGACCACTCTGTGCACCTTTGTCTCAAGACTGGGACCCATCCGTTCTTTATCCTATTTTCTATTATGTGTAATCTGGTCCATCTTTAATGGTCTCTGCAAAGATCCTTCCAGGTTGTACCTGCTCAATATTTATATGCTGTGTTGATAACAACAAAGGCTAAGAAAGATAAAGTTAATTAATTTGTCCATAAACATCACTGTGTACCACTTACAAGAATATAGGAACAGAGAGAAATATCAGCCAACCTAAATTACCCATGCTATCTGAGTAAGCCAGGGGGAGCAAGCCAGTAGGCAGCATTTCTCCATGGCTTCGGCATCCACTCCTACCCAGTGTGAGTTCCTGTCCTGACTTCCTTTAGTGAAGAGCAACCATGTAGAAGTGTAAGCTGAATAAATCCTCTCCTCCCCAACTTGTTTCGTGGTCATGATGCTTTGTACAGGAATAGAAACCCTGACTAAGACAAATTGGTATCAGGAGTGGGGTGTTCCTGTGACAACCTGACCATGTTTTGGGGAGGACTGTGGAAGGACTTTGGAACTTTTGGCTAGAAGAGTGTTGGGTGTTAAGAGTTCTGTGGGATGTTCTATAGGATCTTGCAAGATAATGTTGAGAACAGTGTAAACAGTGGAGGTCTGGCTTGGGAAATTTCAGAGGAAAGACTCTTATCAGGGCCATTGTTGTTTTGATTGTAAAGATTCTGTGGTTTTGGTTAGCTGGGAATGAAGAATCAGCTGTGATTAAGAAGATACCAAAACTACTAAAGTGAAACCTTTGCATTACTGGGGCTATTGATGCTGCTTAGCTGAAACTAATGGTGATTAAGAAGAGACCAGCATCATTGAGGTGAAATCTTCTGGGAAATGTTTTCTGAGAGCACAAAGAGGCTGTGTTCCAGAGATAGCCAAGGTTGTACCTTGTGCTATAGCTGAACTTGGTAATGTGTAAGAGTCACCTGGGTGGTACTGGTTTTAAAAGCATAAAGGGGTCATGAAGAGCAGCTGAGACTTGGCACTGTGAGGTGGCATGGAAGGTCATTGATGAAGGTGCAGCCTCAGTTGCCATCAGCCCCAGGACTGAAGGGATCATGCAAAGGAGTTGAGGCTTGACACGATGAAGAAGTCTATGAGAGGCTATTGGTGAAGTCTAGGTGCAGCTGGAAAACAGCAGTGTTTTGGAGTACCATGAGATGACTACCAAGAACAGCAGCAGCAGTGGAGTCCGGGCAACTGGAGCCTAGATGACAAGCTGTGTGGTACAGAACTGAAGAAATGACCCAAGCCCTTAGAAGATCGTTAGTGGATCCCAGACATTGGAAAGTAAGAGTTTGATTTTGTTTTTGATTGTGACTGTGCCCTGACATTTTTTCCCTCTTGAAGGAAGAAAATATTTTAGTGGAGTCCACAGTTAAGAGACTTTGAATTGTAAAAAGACTTTGAATTTTAAAGGGATTAAATTTTTAATATGCAAGAATTTGTGAAGACTGTGGGGCTTTTAAAGTTACTTAGATCTTGGGGATGAATAAGAACCTAAGGATTGGGGTTGGGGATTTAGCTCAGGGGTAGAGCGCTTGCCTAGCCAGCGCAAGGCCCTGGGGTCGGTCCCCAGCCCCGAAAAAAAAAAAAAAAAAAAAAAAAGAACCTAAGGATTGAGGCTTAACAGTGATGTGTTCGTATGTCAAGTTGACAAGGGGTCAATTGTACTGGTTGGTTTTATGTGTCGAGTTGACACAAGCTGGAGTTATCACAAAGAAAGGAGATTCCCCTTGAGGAAATGCCTCCATGAGATCCAGCTGTAAGGCATTTTCTCAATTAGTGATCAGGGTGGGAGGGCCCATGGTGGGTGGTGCCATCCCTAGGCTGGAGGAAGGGAATGGAACAGGAGAAATGATACAATTATATCTTAATTTCAAATAAAATAAAATAAGAGATAAGTAAAAGATCCAACCTTGAGGGAGCACCCGGCACTTGAAGCTACCAGGTCACAGTGTGATTTGCAGGTGTTTGGGACCATAGAGGATGCATCTAGATGGGAAGAGGGTAGGGATGAGAAGAATTCAGAGGGGAGGTCAGTAGCCAGCAAGGACCCAATGTTCTGTGCACTGGGCTACCCCACTGCAGAGTGAAGGCTAGGAGATGTGTGGGGATATAACACTCCTTTGGATTGAAAATTTGAGTTGATGAAATTTTCCACCATGCATCTCAATTTTCTCCTGGCGTAGATGATCGGCACGCAGTGGGAGGATGAGCCATGGATGTAAGACTGGGCACTGGATGCAAACTCTATGATAGGACACCTAGGAACTCTTTGTAAGCACCAATTGCCACCATGGGCTGCACTGCTCTGGATCCAGGAAAACAGGGAGACAGGAGAGACTGATCTAGTGGGGAGAGCTACTACTTAAGGAAAGGAGCCTGCAACGAGAGTGCTGCGGTTTACCAGGATCTCTAGGCTAGGAGATTGCTTCTTCACTGTACAGATGCAAAAACGGAAGCTGTCCCAGACAAGGTCTCAGAGCTTATGCGAAGATGGGTGGATCCTGAACCCAAACTATCAGCAAAACCACTACTGCCCTAGACAGATCTGGCACCAGTTAGTCAAAATGTTGAGAGGGGAAGCCTGAAACTGTGCCAAGGTCTCTCAGTTGGAATGTCAGAGCTCTGCTTGCCAAGGCTACACGGTATATGTATACACATTTAAATGCATCTCATTATGTATGCATATATGCATTTTTGCACATATTCAGATGCACATTAAATGTATGTTACGCATTTCCTTGTGCATGCCCAGACATTTCTAGAATGATGTGTGGTCCAACCAAACAGTGTCATCTCAAAGAGGATAGATAGCATTTGGATGCAAGAGAGGGGAACTTTTATGTGATAACCTTTCTGCAAACTTTGGGCTTTTATTGTGTGTACACCCCTCTTAACAATAGTATACAAACTTAGTTCTGTTTTTCTATGTGTGGGAGAGGTATGGCCTCTGGGATCCATTGTGCTCCAGAAGAATGTGGGGGACAGGGCTGTGCCCGTGTGTATTGATGGGTGGGCAACAATACATTCTTAGAAACCGTAGATGACTTACCTCACCTTCACCTCAGAAGGGTCATGAGTATTCCAAAGCCCAACGCCAACAATCGATTTTCTTGGTCCCAGAAAAGGAGAGCCACTCTGAGCAGAACTTTCCAGGCTCCAGGATTTCGGCTGTGAGCCTGGAGAACTTGGCCTAATAGGTAAACAGAATGGCACGGCTGCTTTTGACTGTAGAAAATCCCCCCAAGCTCAATTTGGACAATGCGTAGGGAGTTATTTTTGAAGCTCTGGCCAGCCTGGATCTTCTCAAGCCCCCAGCCTTCACATGGCTGCTCTATGCTATCGCTGCTCTTCACTCTGTCTCCTACAGGAATGAATACTGAGAGCCCCTCCTCCTGGATGACTCCTCTGTGGAAAAAAAAAAACGAGATGGGCTTTAACCCTGGCAAAGCTTTAGAGAGAAATCCAAACTGGTCTGAGTCCAAGGAATTCCCAAACCTGAAAAGAGTTAACACGACGCGCTAATAGCAGTTGGCAGCCTGTTCTGGCTTAGAGTGACTAAATGGGGGGAGGGGGTTAGGGAGAGGGATGTCAGAAATGAGAGGAAAGAAGCAAAACCAGAGAGAGAAAAGAGCTAGGAGAAGAGAGAGAGGGAAAGGATGTAGAAAGGAAAGGGTGGGGGGATGGAGAAAGAGGACAAAAAGAAGAAAGGAAAGAGTGGGGATAGAGAAGAGCTAGAATAAAGAGAAAGAAGAGGAGGGACAGAAGGAGGGAGAGAGGGAAGGATGGATGGAGGGAGGTAAGGAAGGAGGGAGGCAGGAAACGAGGGAGAAGGACAAACAGTCATTCATTAAGAAAGCAAGATGGAGACTCAGAAAGACGTAGAGTTTGTGGCATGTGTCTGAAATCCCAGCACTGTGGAAGCTGAAGTGAGAGAATTGTAAGTGTTGAGCTACTAAACTAGCCCAGGCTCTACAGCTTTGTTGCCACTGCTGAGATACATCTCCAGGCCTGGAGGCAAGGGGTTTTCTACAGTGAGATTTTCACCTTTGGAAGTAGGTGCAGCCATGCAGGTAACTGCAGTAAAGGTCAGGGTGCTAGAGCCGCTAACATCCAACAGCATAGCACACTGGACTGAGGTCACTTGCCTGCCATGTTCAGGGCCCTGGGTTCAATCCCAGCACTATAACAAACTAAAACAAAAGTGCCCGAATGCACATTGTTTGGGTTAGTTTTTGTTGTTATCTTGACACAACCTGGAGTTATCTGGGAAGAGGGAACCTCACTTGAAGATTTGCCCAGATCAGATTGGCCTGTGGTCATGATTGTGAGGGATTGTGTTCATTGATGATTGACGTGGAAGGGTCCCATCCACTGTGGGTGGCACCATCCCTAGGCTGGTGGGCCAGGCTGTAGGAAAATTAGCAGAGCATGACCCTATGAGTGAACCAAAGTGCAAGCCAACAAGTGGGTTTCTTCTGTGGTTTCTGCTTCAGTTCCTGTCCTGTCATCCCTCAGTGATGGATTATAACGTACAAGTGTTACCTCTCCAACTTGCTTTTAGCCACATTTTCATCACACAAACAGAGCGAAACTAGAACAGCACCTAAAATTCATCTATGTCCCATGACCTACCCTAAAGCTAACTCATGTGGAGGGAAGGTCCTACCCTAAAGCTAGCTCAAGTCGGGGGAAGGTGGCTCTGCTCCATCTTTCTGACATGGAGGGAGAAAGGAGGCTTTTGTGCACCTTACAAATGAGTCTGAGTGGCTCAGAGGAAGCCAGGATAGTTTACTGCTCAGGAACCCCTCTGGGCCAGTCCAGTGTCATGCCTCACAGAACAGCTGGGGTCCCCTAACCTTTCCCTTGGCATCCAAACGCTTAGGGACTCTTGTTCTAGAGAAAGCTGTTATCTTCTACTACAAACAAGGGAAACCTCCTTTTAAAGCAAATGTCTGTAGCACAGTTCCGGTCTCTCTGCGGACAGGCTCCAGCATCTGTATTCAGCCTCCTCTGTGGTGTGGTGGCGGCCTGTCCTTTCCCTAACTCAGGCTGTGCTTGGAGTTATGCCTGATGCCACTGGAAGGTCTCAGAATACCAAGAAGTTAAAGGAGCATGAGAAAGTCACAGCCAGCACTCCTCCTTGGGAGTAGCCTCTCTAAAACCCTGGCCCTAGGAAGGCTGGTGAGACAAGTCACATAGCTGTATGTCCTAGGAGATGTGTCTCAAACCGAGTTGCTGAGAACTGTCAAGATGAGTGTTACCAGCTGGGGACTGCCTTGGGTCCAGGAAGAGGAAAGGAGCATGGACTGTGGGAGGACACAGAGACTGACCTAGCAGTCAGAGAGAAACACTGCTTAAGGGCAAGAGCCTGCCACAGAGTTCTTCATAAACAGCCTCCAGCCTGCAGATCGAAACCTGCTTCCCGACAGAGGCATCTTCCCACTATTGCGAGATCATCTAAGTGTTCAGGGAGACCACACACTGCCTTTCCGGTTGTGCAGTGACGTGCCCACAGCAGCGACCACAGCTCCTGAGGGCATGAATCATGAGATGAGGGACAGGCCGAGGCCACAGGGATGTGCTGCTCGTCCCCAGCCGCCCTCCCACACACTACAGTCTCCTCCATCACCCCACTCCTCCAAGCCCACACTCTGTCCCCTTTGCTTTGAAGACTCCCTGGAGAAGCCCTTCTTACCCAGAATGCAGCTGCTTGCTTCCTAACCAGTCTCTAAAGCAACCTTTGCCCCACCTGAGCTATAAGGTTCTCTCTGCATGTGGGTGCCCTGAGGGTGACATTCTTTTGGTCACCAAGGAGGCATCCAAATAAAGACTTCACACAGTTGATCTGATCTTCCCCCTCAAGGCCAACTATCTATAGACAATCAGGAAAGTTTAAGAGCTTTCCTCAGGGGCACTATCAACCTCTCCAGGTCATCAGTGAGCTCACTCCAAGGTCATAGGATTGGCTATACACTTCTTGGGTAGGTCATGTGAAGGCATGCATGGAACAGATTGAGGGCCTTCAATTTCAGGACCAAAGGACAATTTATTCTCCCAAATGACCAGGTGCTGTGATCACATGTGAAGCTATGTATCTTGTATCACAGCATAGATCCACGGGCCATGGCAAATGGCTGTAAAGTAGGGGATGCCGGGTGGGAGTAGAGTTCACAGAGAGACTTCAGACATAGTGTGGTGTGGCTTGTTTCCTGTTTGATTCTCTGGGCTGTCATAAGAAAGCATCATCCACCCTGTGGCTTCACAGCAGAAGTTGACCCTCACTGGCTGTTCTCAGTCAAAGTGTTGGTGGAGTTGGCTTCTCCTGAGGCTCTCCTTGACTTCCTCTCTGCCCGTGACCTCTCCTGCTCATCTCCAGTGCCTCTTCTCATCTCCTTTTATTTTTCGGGACATCAGTGAGCTTTGGTGAGGGCCCAGCTTATGTCACTCATACTTTTTGTTACTGTAACAAAATGCCCAATATAAGCAACTTAAGGGAGGACGATTTATTTTTCTCCTAGTGTCAGGGATGTTGGTCCATTATGGCCAGGATAAAGTGTGTGTGTTTGACGGGGAGATGGGCAGTGTGGTGGTGGTAGTGGTGGTGGTTGAGCACCAACATAGAGAAGGAACAGGAAGAGACTAAGGATGGATGGACAGACAGACAGACACACACACACACACACACACACACAGACACACACACACACGGTGCTTTGTTTCTTCTAGCCAGGCTCTTGGTTAATTTTGCAGTACCACAAACACAGGACATGGTTCATATGACCATAATGCCAGTGAAAGGTCTTCTTCGATTTTGCAGAGAACTTGACGCTAGCCTGAACTCCATGCGACTCTATCTCAAGAAAAAAAAGCTATCACTATCAAAAGCTCATCTCTTGTCAACTTGACACCCCGACACACCCCCTTCGATCCCAACAGTCCAGCCCTCACCCCCGAAGTCTCATGTCCACCTCATAATGCAAAAATGCATTCAGCCCATCCCTACGAGTCCTCATGTCTCAGTGGTTGCACATGATTCTCTTGATCATAATGAAAAACGCTGGGAATTGTTAAGTTCCTACATTTCTGAATATAAAAGCCGGAGTTCAAAATCTCCTTTGGCACCCAAGTCAACTCTTAGCTATGAGGCAACTGTAAAAGAGAAGAAGAGAAAAAACAAGTTATATACTTTCGACAAGCAAGCGCCTGGCATAGACGGCTGCCTCCTGAGAGGGAGGACTAGGAGGATATCGAGGAAAGATCAGCCCAGAGACCATGTGGGAAACATTAAGATGAGCAGTTCCACGTTCCACGTCTGGGCCCAGAATGCCAGCCTCGGAGAACTCTGCAGCCCCATTAGATGTCTCTGCTGCTTGCATTTGCCCAGCCTCTCCCTCAGGCTAGCTCTGCTCCGGTCTGCCATGAACTGAAGCATTATTCTATCCTGCTGCTGGGACGGTCTGAAATCTCTGAAACTGTGGGCAGAAACAAATAACTCTTCCCTTGAAGTTATGCGAGCTATTTAGCCACAATGATGAAAAGTCTAACCAGAAACACTCTAATGACCTATTTAACTTTAATTACCCCTCTAAAGATCTTAACTAGACAGGCACGGTGGCACAAAAAAAAAAAAAACCCAACAACTTGGTAGCCTGAGGCGGGAACACTGTGAGTGACAGGCTAGCCATGTCTAAATAGCAGGTTCCAGGACAGCCTGGGCTGTAAGAGTTTATCTCAACCAATAAACAAACCAACTAAAATCATCCTGACTTAAAGTCAGACACATGGGGGGAGTACGGAAGTAAGGACTTCAATCTCTGAATTCCGGGTGACATAAGTCATCCGGTCGCACTGTACTAGTTAATACTTTTTCCTGAATGAAATAATGAGTTTCTATTTAAAAAGCTACTAAGCATATCTATGACAGGCAAATAAAACCTAGGGTGAAATCTCAGCCTGCCTGACCTTGTTTTACTCGGTGACACAGACTTTGGCCATCAGACAATTGTGGTAAATCCCCGCTGGTGCCTTGGTCTTGTCCATGTTCAGCCAAAGCAGTAAAACCTCCATGATCCCACGGAAATGAAGATAAGCCACCCAGCCACTGGGCTGCTCTGGATACTTCTCGTCCGAGTCCTCTGTCTCCTCTGATTCCAAAAGACCTACCCCATAGTGATCTTTTGCTTCTCCTTACTGAATCGGAGTCCCGTGAACTCTCCAAACCAATCATCACCCGAGCAAAGCTACACTGGTCTCTTGCTGCTGGGTCCCCACCCACCGCCTCTTTTGAGACATGCAACTGGTAGGTAGCCCAAACTGGCCTTACACACCAGATTCTTCTGCTTCAGCTACTCCCCTGAGACTATTGGCAAATGCCAACATGTCCAATTCCTGGTATGATTTTATTCTAGATACTAGGTGGGCAAAGAAGAGAGTCTCCTTGAAGCTTAACATTTGGAATTCTCCTTTCCATCCACTATAGCACAGGAGATGGGGGGGGGAGGGCTGCTGGACTCCATGAGTCACGTGGACTCACTTTTAACTTCCACCCAAGGAGATGCATCAAAAGGAAGAAAGGACCCATTGCTGGAGAATCACCTCGGTTTTGCTTCTCTCTCTGAATTAGTCTATCTTTCTTTCCAGTACTTCACTACCTGCACCAAACTACCTCTTCCCAGACAGGAAGTTAGGCTGCTATGAAGGAACCCTTCATATGGCGCATCTGGGCGTATGCTCTACGCCGCTGCTCACCTCAGGGCTCGACTATGCAGAGGTTACAGACAGCATCCTGTGAAAAGTTGGGAGGCTCACCCCAGAAAGGAATGTTGGCAGAAGAAATTATTTACTCAGAAGTTGACATCTAGGCTGGTTGTTGGGACTTTCCACACCATTTGAAAGAATCTTGGCATCCCAAATATGTGGCAAGAGCTGGACAGGGTGAAAAGCCGCCTCGTGTCACTGTTGTTTGGAGAAATGAAATTTGCTTTGCTTGGAAACAGCACAGAAAGGTCACTCCTTGAGTGGGAGTTGGGGGGAGTTTCCTGCCGATGATAGGATCTAGAGCCCATGGTCTATACTGCGAGTCGAAGACAAGGCATCAGTGTCGCAACCGTAGCGTCGCTCAGAAACAGTGGCAAGGACTGTGAGTTCTTTTCTCATTGCAAAACGTATGTAAGTCCATGGTGGAATACATGGGAACCAAGGAAGAGCCTGTTTTGAGATAAACAGTTGCCTGAAACTACCCACACGGAAAGGAACAAGCCTGTTATCACGAGGAACCTCTTTTCTGCTTCTAAGATCCCTCCCAAGTATGTTTTTGTTGTTCGTTTTTGTTTGACACACGGTTTCACTATGTATCTGGCTGGCTTGACATGTAGTCTACTCACTCTGTAGACCAGGGCGCCAAAAGATCTGCCTGGCTCTGCCTCCTGAGGGCTGAGAATAAAGGCACATGCAGGGCCATAGTATTAATACATGCAAACATGCCTTTTCTGTCCACCTTTGAATAGTTTGGGCAAAATCTTCTCCCCCAAGGAAAATCTTTTGAAAGGGCTAGACAGAAGCTTCATCAGTTAAATGTGACCATGTTAAACTGACAGTTAAAACTAAGTATGACCATCTCCAGAGCCACACAGGTATTTAGCCTTGACAACCTAATCTTTCTGGTCTTTCCCCCAGTCTGTGTCTAATTTCCTTAAGGATTTATTTATTTATTATATATAAGTACACTGTAGCTGTCTTCAGACACACTAGAAGAGGGCATAGGTCTCATTACAGATGGTTGTGAGCCACCATGTGATTGCTGGGATTTGAACTCAGGACCTCTGGAAGAACAGTCAGTGCTCTTAACCACTGAGCCATCTCTCCAGCCCCATGCCTAATTTCCTAATCCAGTGAGCTCCCACCTAAGTGAGTCAAGGAATCCGAGTCGTACCTCATGCCTTCCCTGGACAAGGTCAAAAAGCATAGGTCAAAGGGTCATAGCTAGCCAGCCCCGCTCCAGGTCAGGGAAGTATTTGTCACCCAAGGG